>NC_023752.2:15405674-15528033 GCF_000499845.2 Phaseolus vulgaris
TTTAAGTAAATGTAATTTTATAGAATCAATTTATAAAACAAATATGGCAGAATGAGAATTTAAAAGATTCTGGTAAAAATAGACAAAGAGCTAAATTTGATTCAAACTTTGAAAAACTTAAATGACTCTAAGAAATAGTAAATTCAGTCTTAATAAGAGCCAAAAGTAAATTACAACTTCTACATAAATATATAAATAAAATTTACAAATAACTAAAATGGTTCACAACAAATGTAAGCAGTGTGGATTTCTTAAAATGATGATCCAACTTAATGTTTCATACATTGGCAAGGATAATAGATCGAAACAAACTTGAATGCACTAAAATTATCACATCAAAATTTAACATATGGAATTTACAGAATCAATTCTATTACAACTACTTGGTATCATCTAATCCCTGCAGTTTTACAGGATGGCTACTTGGACACTAATGAGGAAATCATCTTCTGTTATCAAAGATTCACTAAAGAAACTCTGCAAAATCTGTGACTAACTGTCACCATGTCATGCCTCTCGGTATAAAATGTATATGTATTTGGTTCTCTTTTGATGGTTTTAGCATATCTTAAAAATTAAAGAATTGTTTTGGAGGTTATGGTACGTGTTTAGCAAATGACTTCTTCAATATGCCTGCCCGGTGGAGTTAACCAAACTGACCAAAATCAATATGTGCATCTTATCCCTAACCTTGTTTGCCAAAGCCACGCAGCCTCATTACTCCTGCTGGCAAAATTGAACTGCATTATCAACTATGAAGCATTATTAACTATGAAGAACAAGGAAAATACATATAAATTCAATATGCAGCATGGGAAAGTAAATATTTCACTTATATAATACTATTAAGAAGTGGACTTTCCATATAATTCAATCTTACAAAATCGACTTACAAAATGAGATTTGCACTTATATACTTTGAAAAGTTCTAGTTGATGCTCTCCTCACGCCGATACTGTTAACTCATGTGCGTGAGACTATATATTTATGGCCGGTCTAATAACAATCCGATAGAGGGTGGATCTAATAAGCCCAACAAGCTCTCGTTAAAATAGATTCTAAATTGTTCTGATACATATTAAGAAATGAATTTTAAATCTAACTCAACTTTATAATTTCTAGTCGATGTAGGATCTCCAATAAATACCAAATTGTCTAAACACAAATTTTGTTCTTAACATAACCATAAAAGTACCTAGGAGGTTCATTCTCAGTGAGAACAACACTGCAGGTCAAATAAGCAAATTGTTCACTATTATACACAATGACAAGGCGCCTCAGTCAAAAAAGATCTATACTGGGTTGTTTTATTACTAAGTGGAATTATTATATTATTGTTTGCCTCAATAGCAAATGAAATTCCATAATACATACTAAACCATCACAAAAAAAGTCAGGATTTGTAACATGGTCACACTAGATCACCAGAACAAAGTGCAAAGGTGCCAAGTGTGGGTGGCCATACTAGTGTACTACCAATAATTGTAGCCCATGTAACAAATCATTATCCAAAACATCCAAGCCCGGTTCACCTCAAACTGTAAAACAAGTATGCAATTTCCAACAAATCCAGGCCCAATTTTCTCTCATCTGCCCATGCATCCTCTTTCAACCTCTTAAAACCGAGACCTTACCTCACTTATTTGGAAACCAATGTTTGCCCAAGTCAACAAAACTAGAGCAACAGCCGTTAGCTTTTTTTTCTGTAACTGTAATATATCCTTGCTAGATGGATTCCTTGACTTAATCCTTGTCTCATCTTACTAAGATTCTACCTAAAAGTTTAGGGAATTAAGAGCATAAAATTAAATTCAGTAACGAAGTACTTCCCCCCAGCTAAATGCATTTTGTAAATCAAATTTTGAGTTCAAGAATAAAACAGCCATGAAAACATACAATATATATAAGTATTCAATATGGAAAATGGTCTATTAAGACAAGCTAGACTCACATCTGCTTTAGTAGCTTGGCACTTGAGAGACAAATCCACATGCTCTGGCTGCACTGCACATTGTCCCTGTTATATTGTTGCTCCTGAAATTATGAAGTAAGCAGTAAACGTTAGCTAATGGGCACTAAGGTAAACTATGATCATTAAACTGCAATAAGAACTTTACATTATATATTTATGCTTATATTAAATCAATGACAATTGTAATGTATTCTTATGCGATCAAACGAGAAAAGCACACACAGAGCATAATGGAGGAAAAAGCCGACATTGAGACTCGTATTTGAACAAGTTCACATTGTCCAGTAACATTCTCTTTTATATTATATATCTATTTTTTAGTTTACAGCTTAGCTCGCATCACAACACAGCATGTTCTTTGTAAATGTATAGAAACAATACACATGGTCCCAAAATCATTTCAATTTTTGGTGAGCCACGACACTAAATATCAATCTGTTTAAGAATAAATCAGTAATCATCACATTCTGAGCTTCTTGATTCGCAGTTCTAACAACTGATACTCTACTTAACTAAATTGATTTTCTGTAGTGGTTGGTCACATCAAAATTAGAGTCAGATCAGACACCTGACTGCCAAATTTTTGCAATTCATTTTAGATACAAACATGCTTTTGCAAATACACACTTTTACTGATCTTTTGTTAAACATAAGCGTTAAGCAAGCGCCCATGCAATAAAAAAAAATTATGGCAAATTGATTTTCCTAATCATGATAATAAAATTTCTAAATTATGCTTTCAAATAATACGATTTAGTCCAGTGTTTCTTTACATTTTCTCCTGATCAAACCAGTAATTGTATTAGCTATAAGAGACACAGGACAATGTTCTAACTTGGAAAAAATTCAAGGTTGAAAGAGACATGCTGTAAAAGTGATTCAAAGACTAAAGACTTTAAAAAAACAAATAAGCATAAAAAAGAAGAAAAAATTTAAATGGGAAAAACATTAAATGATTAAGAAAATCATGAACAATTTAAGAAAGTGAAACCTGACTTACATCCTGATCTTCAAATTTCTTTCTGTAGTAGTGATACAGAAACCACTAGCTGTAAAAACAACTAAAGACTGTGTCTTCCAGAAAGCCGCCGTTCCATTCATGAAAACTTGAATTTTCAGTGTCAAATGATATTCTCATTCTACAAATAATTTGATATCCCCTTATGTACTTAGCTAGCTTATAAACAAATGGTTCAAAAAATCTCCATCATGTATGAAGACCAGCAGAAGAAAAAATGCCAATAATCATCATCTTATGTTCCATCAAGTCCCTCAACCAACATTGCATACGTCTGAGGATGCAATTGACAACCCTTCTTCTCCATACTTTTCAGAAACATTGAGCATTCATCATTATAGCCATTCTTAAGTAGGCCATCAATAAGAACTTTCCAGGCTACTTCATCATAATTATACTGACAACAAAGCAAATTATGAAATACTGATTCAGCCATTGTTTTTTTCCCTTCATCACATAGCCCACAAATAAGCAGCTTGTAGGATTCCAAATGTGCCAAATGGCCATTCTCATCCATGTCATGTAGCAAACTACATGCTTCTTCAAATAATTTCAGCTTGCAGCAACATCTAAGGAGTTCGTTATAAATAAACTCACTGGGAGACATTCCACCCTTTTGTAAGTCATTCAACAACTTCAGAGCTACATTCACCTGCCCAGCCCTGCAAAGTCCGGTAATAATTTTGCTGTAGGTATTAACATTAGGTTTGCAACCATGTTCAACCATCTTCTTAAACAATAGAGATACTATATCAAAATCTAGGGTCTTCCAGACATTATCTAAATCATTTGGAACAAAACCTGGAGCAAATGAATCTTCAACCATGCAGCCATCTTTTATCGTTTGCATTTCCTTCACTAGATGTTTTAAAAGAAATGCATATGTATGATGAGAAGGCTCACAACCAGCATCAAGCATTCGCTTGAGAACATCAAATGAGCAATCAATCAGTGGCATGCACCCATATCCATCAATTAAAAATGTGTAAGCCAAAGAATCAGGAATAATTCCTTCTTCCTTCATCTTAGCCATCACATTCTCAGCTTCTTCCAATCTTCCTTGACGACAGTATGCATGTACAAATGTAGTGTACGCAAATACATCAGGCTGACAACCTGAGGATATCATTTGGTTAAGAGTCTTTTTAGCATGATTGATGTCACCCTCTTTCAACATTTCTACAATAAGATTTGTATATGTTTCAACTGTGGGCTTCAAATTCATCTTTATCATTTCATCTACAAGCAATAAAGCTTCCTGCACTTTTTTCTCTGCACAAAAGTTGTCTATCAAGACATTGAAAGTGATTGAGTTTGGAGGACATTCTTCATCCACCATTCTTTTGAACAAAGAATGGGCTTCATCAACCTTCCCAGCTTTGCAGTATCCATCAATCAAAGCAGTATATATTACTTCATTTGCTTTAAGATCTTTTACCTGGGAGGAATTGAAGAGTTCGCTAGCTTCTTCTACCCTCCCTCTTTTGCATAGTGTGTCTATAAGAATACTGTACGTCCACTGATCAGGAACAAGACCATTTTCCTTCACCAAATTAAGTAATCTAAAAGCACTATCCAAATGACCTGCTCTACACTGCCCATGGATTAGCGAATTATATGTAACGAGGGTTGGATATAGGTTGCGCTCAAACATTATATTAAGCAGTGACATTGCCCGATGCACATCTTTCACTTTACAAAATCCACAAATCAACTCATTGTATGTTTGAGAATTTGGGCTGCAATTATTTGATTCCATCACCCCCAAAATTTCCAATGCCTCTGAATTTTTTCCCACTTTACAGTACCCATCAATTAACGCATTGTAAGTGACCACACCAGGAATCAAACCTTTTTCCAGCATCTGATCCAACAGCTTCCTAGCTTCATCAAAGTTCCTTTCCTTACAAGAACTATCAATTAACACGGTATAAGTATGAGCATTAGGCTCACAACCTCTTCCACTCATCTCTCTAAAAAGATTCATGGCCTCCAATTTCCTGCCAGACTCACACAAAGCACAAATCAGAACCGTATACGTTCTCACAGTTGGACAGCAATTGTCCTCCCCCATCAGCAAGAACAACTTCAGTGCCTCTCCAATCCTTCCTGCTTCACAAAGCCCATGAATAAGGTTCGTATACGAAACCTCATTCCTCGGACACCCCTTTCGCCACATTAGGCCAAAGACACAGCAAGCACCATCGACATTCCTACTCCTACAATGCCCCAAAATCAACGAAGTATAAGTAAACGTATCCAGCGCAAAACCCGCCTGCACAATCTCACTTACATAAACACCAGCCTCACTCAAATTCCCCAACTTACAATACCCATTAACCATTGTATTGAAAGTAAACATATTTGGCAAAACCATGTCACCCAACATCTCAACATACAGCCCCTTCATTTCATCAACCAATTCAAACCTTGACAACAACATCAGCATCAAATTATAACACTTAACACTGAGCTTAAACCTAAACTTCTCATCACAATTCAAGTTCATCCCCCTCAAGAAGGCCAGCACAATCCTGGCGTCATCAGGCGATCCAGCCGCCTTGACCATCGAAATCCGGGCGGCCTCGGCGGCCCGGAGGAGCCCGTGGGGCACCAGGAGATTGAGCAGGGAAGCATAGGCAAAAGGGGTGTGCTTGTAACCGGGTTTGGTGGCTACCCAATTGAAGAATTGCAATGCGGTTTGAGGGGAGGGTTTGAGGTGGAGGAGGCTTGATACATGGAAAGGGGTGATGAAAGGGAGCAAGTGGGGGAGGGAAGGGTGGTGGTGCCAGTTGGGGTGGGAGAGGAGGGTGAAGAGGTGGGAGGGGAGATCCGGTGGGGGAGAGTGCAGGGTGGAGAAGGGTCTGATGAGGTTTAGGAGCAAAAGGGTTTCTCTGGGAATGGTGAGGGAGGTCAAAAATCTCATCTTGGAGCATGGGAAAGTGGGGGTGAGAGATCCATGAATGAACCCTGTTAGGAGCTACAATAGATGGAGATGGGGTGGGTTTGGTGAGGGATGAATGAAGATGCTGGTGTTGGAAGGAGGAAGAGAAACAAGAGGAGGCGGGGGTGGTGGCCGTGGTGTGCACAATGGTGGTTTGTAATATTGGGCCAAGGTTCTCATATCATAGGTTTCTGGTTTTTCTCATCTTTTCATTCTTTTATTACCTTCTTTGTCAATATTGTTTCATCGTATCTTTATTTTGGTTCTGAAAAAGTATATAAAAATGAGAATGAATATTTCCAAATTTATTAGCAGATTATGAAAATATATATTTGAAGTATATTTTGTTCTTAAAAAAATTTAAGCTAACCTATTTTGATAAATATTTTTTAACAAACTCTTTGTAATTGATTACAAATCACCAATATTAAGACCACACTTTTAAATCATAATTTAAGAAAAAAAGTATCTACTTAAAAATGATGGTTGAGGGATTTTTAGGAAAGAAGTGTAAAATAAATTTTTTTAATTTGTTTATTATGGATAATTTTTGTCTAGAATAACTAAGTTTATCATCATGTACGCTTAATCAAATAAAATGGTTAAATTGGGGATGAAAATGTGTCACTAGTCGTGTGATTAGTTCGTGTGTTCTTAAGAAAAAAATATGAGGTAGACGGTCCATTTTAACATGTTAGTTATGTTCTACATAACTCATAGTCCATGCAAACTAAGTGCGGGATGGGACAGACTGACCCACATATCTTAAAAATCGTAGAAAAAAAATTATGCATCCCTGTATTTTTTTTTCTTACAACCTCATATTTTAACAATTCTAAAATTATTCATTATGAATTCTACAATCTGAAATACAAATTTCAGTTATGAATCGTACAATCTAGAATCTTGTACAATCAAAAACACAAATTTTAACTCCCAAATTCTATAACTTATGAAGTCTCTAAATTTCATATTATGAAATTAAAGAAAAAATAGTCAATGAAAAATGTTAAAAGATAATTTGAATATTTTTTTAAGTATGTGGTGCAAGAATAAATACATGGAGGTGTAGGAAGAAACTCCCCTCTTTTAATAGTGTTTTTTTTTTCTGAAATACGTACATTTAGGTTTCAATACTCATCCCATAAAATAATAATAAGACCTTAGTCTTTTTTATAATAAAATTTAAATATAATATTATATGCATATATATATATTATTTTATATTATTATATGTATTACCTTGAAAAAAAGTGTATACATTTAGTAAAATATTTTTTTAGTCAATTTCTTAGTGTGATTAAAATTCAAATTTTATTGAAAATCAAAACATCATAATATTTTTTTTACCTATATCTTATTACGCATGTGTTGTGACGATGCGGATAATACTATAAGATTATTTACCTAATTCTTCTAAATGTGAAAAAAAATTAATAAACAAAAAATAATTTATTCAAAATTTATATTTGAACTTATTTACTTTAATTTTAAAAAATATTTATTATGTGGCTTGGCACATAAGCTCACATGCTAGTTATTTGCAGGGCAAACCAATAAAATCAACTCGCATTTCCTATTGTCAACCGCATTCTCATCCTTGTTTAAAATTCAATCTCTCGAAAGGTGAATTTTGAATGTTATTGAGTGAAGAATGACTAGTTGAAATTAGTTATCTAGAAGTGAATTTTATTTTGTATTTAAAAAATGAAAGGAAGGAATTTAAAAAGTTAAATATTTTTAATACACTTTTAATAATAAATATTTTCAACACAATATTTGTAATCGATTACAAATTACCACTCTTAAAATATCTCACTTTTTAAGCCATAATTTGAAGAAAAAGGTTTATTATCTACTTAGCAAAGAAAATAAAGTCATTGAAAATGTTCTCGCATGAATGTTTGGGCCTAGAGAACTATTGAGAAAATTCTTCTATTTCCTTCTTTCAGTCGGTCGTATGGTCCTTAAGCTCCCTTCCTTGCAAACTCCTCGTTCTTCCTTCCTAGCCTCGGCTCTTGGTCTTCTCGTAATCCAGACTCGGAGAGTACTTGTAGAAGGCGCTTTGACGCTTAAGTCAGCAAAGATGTTCGATACTTGGTTCTTATATGATGACGTACTTAATTCTTGGAATATGTGTTATTTATATTACCTTTGGTGGACTTTCCTTATTGAGTCAAGTTAAGGAGTTTGACCGCATTTAGGGCTACATTACCCAGTTCTTAATCGTAGATTAGCTTTGCTAACATTGATTGAGCGTAATTGGACTTGTGCTGTCTGTCGACCCCACAGACGTGAGTCTTTACCTTGGTCGGCCCAGTGATAGAGACCGAAACGTGACATCGATCGTACAACCCTCACTTATAAAAAAAAGTTATATGAAATGTAAAATAAAAATTGTAATTTATTTATTATGGAAGAGAAATTTTAAATGAGTTCTTTTATCTTATCAAACCCTTTTATAAGAGGATATATATTTTTTATCCTATTTCTTCTACCGTATCATGTTAGTGTATTTATTTTCATATCATATTTTTACAATATTCTCATTCACTTTACCACTTTATATATTTTTTTCACTGTATTTGTATTTTTTATAATTTTTTGGTCAGAATAATCATCATCATTAACAATACCAATTTCATCATAATGTCATGACATATATTCATCATAACTATTTTTATATTTTTTTATAATTATTATCATTTTTATTATCATATCATGACATATGATAGTACTAATATACTATTATAATAAAAGTTAGTACTATTACAACAAAAAGTTGGTATTATCACTTATGTTCTCTTTATTGTTGTCATTGTCATTTCATATTTTAATTTATCATATATGGTCTGACATGAGTTTTGAGGAGATTAATTTTAAATTTAAGAGGCAAAATTAAATTTTTTTAAATTTAACTATTAGAAGCTACACAAAATTTATATAAATTGTTTATATTATGTATTTAAAAGTAAGATATCATGATTTTATATAAGAAAATGTTCTATGAAAGATAAATATTAACTTATTCATGAATGTTTGTTATCATAGAAAAGAAAAGAAAAATTATTAGGTACAAAGTTATTTCACCTTGGTTTCAACATGAACAAAGACATTCCTCAATAGATCATTCACACAAAGGAAGTATTGCTTAAGTATGTGTCATTAGGTAGGTTAATTATTCTAAGATAGTTTGTTATTCAACGAGTTATGATAAACATACACATTCACATGACGTACCACAAATCTACCTCTTAAGGTGACTTCATTTTTCACTTAAATATCTTTTCACTTTCTGACGTTGCACATTTCATTCACATATTTACAATTTCTTTTCCATTGCTTCCCTTCTTCAATTTCCATTCCCTGCCCAGTTCAGACAATTTTGTTTTGGCATTGTCGTGGTCTCCCAAACCCCACTCCCCATCACATCCTCTTTCTCTTTAGATCAATGCTCTCTTCCTCCCCACAAATCTCCTCTAAATCTTCCACCTTCTCATTCCATATTAAGTCTTGTGCTAAATAATAGCTTTCCAAACTCGCTCTTCAACTTTACTCTCACGTTATAAGAAATAGTATTCTCATCTAATACAATTTGTAGTACCATATAGGAAATTAGGTTAACCAACGTTTGTACCAATTTAACCAAAATCTACAACTTTGTTAACCAAAGTTTTCTAATATTGATAAACATGAAGTTTCGTACTTTCACATTTTTTTTGCACACAAAAGCATCACATTTGCACTACTGTCATGTGTCTACCCCAACTCATGTAAAATTGTAGTGACTCTTCATTACCACAATAACGATATAATGCGTTAATTTAACCAAAATCTTGCACTTCGTTAACCATTGTATTATGATATTAATAAACATGACATTTTATATTTTAAATAATTTTTTTTTGCACAAAGAAGCATCACCTTTGCACTATTGTCACATGTCATATCCTTAACTCATGTAAAAGTTATAGTAACTCTTCATTACCATAATAATAAAATGGTATACTAATTTAACCAAACAATTTAACATGATTGACTACTAAATTCTTTATCCAGAACATAAACTTTTACAATAATTTTTTTTGTTATTAACCTTGCTTGACCACTAAATTCTCTATATGAACTTTTATAATAATTTTATTATTTTGACTTATATAATTATTAACCATGCTTATGCTCATATATTTTGTCCATCTTATACATGATCTAATATCATAAGGAAATGTGACAACTTTTATATTAATTTAACGAAAACAATGAACTTTGTTTAACCTTTAATTTTTATAAACATTAAATTTTTTTTACTTTAACCATTCTTTTGTTGACACACAAGGATGTTATGCCACATTAAAAAACAAATTTAAAAAAAATATAAAGTCACATAAAAATATACACTTATAATTTGCCACGTGAACACTTAACATTTTCTATATTCTTATGTATACTTCTACTTGCTTAATGTCTAATTTTATTTAACTAGTGAAAACATTTAAAAAAAATTAATGGAAACATTTTTATGTTGTTGTACTTATCTTAACATTGAATACAAAATTCAAAGCCAAATCACAATTTTTACTTTAGTAGTTCATTAAACTACATATAAATAATTAATAATACTTAACCAATGATGTATTTAAATGACATGGTAATTAGTTATGGTAAGAATTAACAATGTGGAAATCCAAATGGATAAAAAAAAAAAACAAATCCAAAATAGTAAAAACCGAAGTCGCAGTTTATTATTGTTTTGGCTGCATTTATACGTTTTATTTTGGTTTCTTATTTCTTATTATTTTGCTTCTTTATTCATGTTTGGTTCTTTCGTTTCGATTTCAATTAGTGAATACGGTGTTCATATTCATGTTTTTATAATATTATAATTAAATTAAAATCCTATTATAATCAGATATAAGTTTCTCACAAAGTTCTTATTCATCAAGTTTCTCACACTTTTCTTTGTTAGTTTTTTTTTAGCATGTAGATATTGTCATTTAATTTCATCAATACAAAATCAACTAAACATTATAAGTGTCCATAAACTATATAAAAATAAATAAATTCATTACTAGATAAAATTTGAATTATTTATATTCTTACTTCCTTTTCTTCTCTCCATTACACTCACACACCTGCAAGAAGAACCATTAACAAAATATTGAAATTAAGAAATTAAAATAACAATAAAAACATCTTTTCAAAGATCACGGAATTGATTCGAAGCAAATCACAAACTATTGGTTTAAATTTGGTCTAAATTAATATTAAATTCAAATGGAATCAAACTAAATCATATAGAAATTCTTATGGGTGATTTATATGACTTTTCAACAAAAAACTGAATTAAAAAAATATTGTCAACCTAAATTGAGTGATGTCTTTGCACGCAATTATATTATAAATGTAATAAATGTTCAAGGTGAATAGAAAACACCACCATAATGTCCAAAATACTCCATCAATATACAATGAGAAAAATCAATAATATATACGAAAATTTGTACTATATATTATTATAGATCACAAATTTAGATGTAATAAAAATAATAATACTGATGTCATTTTGGGATGGGTAAGATAAACAAATTTGTCTCCATATAAGAAATTTTTGTTGGGTCCTTATAGTTGAGAACCATTTTTATCAAAATTTTACCCTTGGAAATGGCATATTGGCATTCATGTTTAAGAATCTTCCTTATACAATCAATTATTGCAATTTCTTTTTTGCGTTGTCACCCAAAAACTAGTTTAAGAGATAAAGGTAATAGGATCATACTAGAAAAAATATGAAATTAGACAATAAAAAATCTAAAATATTTCTTATAAAATCAAAGTCGCATAACTCAGCATAAAATTCATCAATGTACAGAACATAAAATTCATCAATGTTTTGACAAGATTTGAAAACTTCAAACCATAATAATCAAAGTGACAAAACTCAAATTTAAAAACTAAAATAATAAATAATATATACTCAAAACCACAAATAGCAAATAGTAATGGTTGTAGAAGTTAGTCATTACTAGCAGAGATAGGCATGTTACTAAATATGAGGATGAAAGAAAAAATAGTAAAGAATGAGAATAATAATAGAGAATAAATTAAAAAAAAAAAAAAGATAAACAATGGAGAAATATCTAAAAGAAAATGATAAGATGTGGGAGAAAATAGAAGAAAAAGGCTTTGAGATGAGAAACTAAATCAATATTTTTAAAGTTTTGAAAGAAAATTAAACATAAATAAAAGGTTATTGATCAATAATTTTCTCAATAAGTATTAACAAGAGAATAAATGAAATTTTGAATTGAATATTGTGTTTATATTGTGATGTTGTATAAGTTATTTATTTTAACCTTAAAAACAAGAGTATATATATTGTATCTTGTTAATGCATTGCTGATGGTAGAGCTTCCATATGACTAATTGCACTATGAAGGTATTTTTCTTGTGGTATAAATTTATTAACTACAACAATGTTGGTGAAACTATATTTCTCAAACCTTAGTTTATGAATTCTTACGACATTTAAAGTCTATTATTAGCATTCACCTTAATAAAAAAAACCCACTCACCATTTTACATATTTTGTAAGAGTCTCATTAACAACCTTATAATGTTTTATCTAATCCTATAGATATATACAATCCTCCCTTTCATAGATCCCTTATCATACTCTAATAAAATATCTTATAAATGTGTTTTATTTTGTATTTACAACCCTCTAATACAAGTATTAGGATGCATATACTAATTAGAGTATGAGAAGTTGATATTCCTACTTTTAGTCGTAATCCAAACCCACACTTTTACATGTGCCAACCAAAATATCCTTCCTCTTTATCTTTTAATTTTTAAAGATAACACCATTCATTTGATTCCAAATATTCCATATTACCGTTATTCACATGTTGCTTTTAAATTGATTTTTCTTCTTATATGTAATCCTGGGTGGTTATTTTTTTTTTCAGCAAAGAATTAAATAATTTAAATTAAAAGGGACACTTCAGGGGTGTCCCAACCCTTATACAGAACCAACAACAGCAAAACTAAAAAACAATTAAAACAGAAAAATAAGAATAAAAATTTGCATGATACACCCGGAATAACCACAAGGCAAGCCTAATCTTTTCATCAAAGCTTGGGCTCATAACAATAAGCATGAGCCCAGAACCACTTCCTCAGCACAAGAGCAAAAAGATTGGCCCCTGAAAAGCAAAACCAGCTCACGTGGATAGCTGTACATACAACTTGCATATTCCATCCTTCCCATACACCACCCAAATCTATATCAGACATAAATGTTGAAGTTTCATCCATTGAGATGCTCTCTTCTTGAGTTTCTTGAGTTTTATTTTTCTTTCTCATACTTTAATATTGTTGCATCTCCAACTTCTTTCCATCTAATATTTCACTTGTATCTACTATCACCTCTGGAACTTTAGTTTTTCCTTCAAGCATGCATACAACAGAGGCCATGGTGAGTCTATGCATTGTAGAAACTTGCGTACATAATATAGCCACCTTGATCATTACCATTACTTCATCTTTTCTAAAATCCTTACCCCACCTCTCATCAACTAAGTCCATTAAATCACTTTGTTTTTTCAAGAGATGCACCACATGAACGAGAGAGAAACATCCTTCCTTTGGCCAATTCATGTTATTACTTTTTCCGCTGACAATTTCTAGTGGAACAATACCAAAACTATACACATCTGCTATATCAGTTAAATAACCATGCACTGCATATTCTGGACCCATGTATCCATAGGTGCCAGCTACTCTGGTAGTTATGTGTATGTTGCCCTCTTCATCAAGTTTGGCCAAACCAAAATCAGATATCTTTGGGTTGAGATCTTTGTCTAGTAACACATTAGTGGCCTTGATGTCTCTGTGAACTATCTTTAGCCTTGACTCTCTATGGATGTAAGCCAAACCTCTAGCAATACCAACACAGATCTTTTGCCTTGTTGACCAATTCAGTTTCAGTTCAGATCTGGTTCAAGTAAAGCACGAGCAAGACGTGCCATCTGAGAGAACACCCTTGTATACAGGACCAAAAACCTCCTTCTCCAATCTTGAAGCTAAAATCAAAGTTTTTAGTTGCAGCTTTGATTTTTCTTAAGCTAAATAAGCCAGTCTGGAAATCTACACCCATTAATTCTTGCCAACATCAGGTTCGTCAATCTGCCCCCTGCCAACAACATAATCAAGCCAGGAATACCAACCTTTGACATGTGTTCTTCTAATACTTTAACCTGCACCACTTAACAATACCTTCCAAACCTTTCAGCTATTTCAAAAAATAATACATACCCATAACAGTGATTATATAATAAATCATTGACAGATTTATAACAAAACCAGCAAACCATGTACTTAATTGGGAAAACAGTAATTATGCTTATCTCTTTTTATTTTGTTGCCATATTAATGCATGTTAAAGGCGATAAGATCCAATCAGAGAAGGAGAACTTAACTTTTCTTTCTTTATGTTTCATCCACACCCATGTTTGTACTTGTGCCATAGTAAAGATTTCCTCTGCATCTATCTTTGTTTGGTTAAAAATAACCTTGTTTCTATGCTTCCAAATGCACCAAACCACTGAGACCCATAGACTTTTCCATAGTCTGTTGCCTTCTTGGTTAAAAAACATACAAGAAAATTGTTCGAAATGATGAATCAAATCATTATGATCTACCGAACTAATTCCTGTCCAGTTAAAGCACATATTCCAAACCTTGGTTGATACATCACAAGTAACAAGAATGTGTGAGGTTGACTCCTCCTCCCTTCCACATAAAACACATATTGTATCTCCCAATAAAACTCCCCTTTTATGCAAATTCAACTTAGTTGCTATCCTATTCGATAGGGCCCTCCACACATAAAACTGAGCTGATGGCATAACCTTTAACTTCCAAAGATACTCGAATACCCCTGATACCCCTCCAGATGCCTGCTTGATTAATTTATTGTAAGCAGATTTAACCGAAAACGTGTATGATGGAGGATCATTCCATAGTCGTAAGTCCTCTTTGTTTGGATATAGTGACACTTGTGATAAGTTTTCCATAAACTCCTCTATCATCGTTCTTTCCCACTCAAACCATTCTCTTCTCCAACTAAATTTCCACTCCCATCCCTCTGTTGACCAACTTCCGAAATTACCAATAGTTTTGTCTTTAAGATCAGAATTATTATATATTCTTTCATACCTACCTTTGAGTTGACCATTGGCTAGCCACTCATCTTCCCAGAATTTTATCTTGTCCCCAGATCCAAGTTGCCAAACCATATTTGAATTGACCCAATTGTCCCCTTGATCTGAAAGGCAAACCTTGAATAAATCATTCCACCATCTAGATTTATACCTATTTTGATTCGGTGCAAATGAGCTTGTCATACTCCACAATCCATACTTCGATTCAAGAACATCCTTCCATAGACCCTTCTCAGTGGAACCCATTCTCCAAAACCATTTTGCCAAGAGTGCCTTATTGAATAAATCAATACTTTTAATACCTAACCCTCCCTCCTCTTTCGCTTTGCATATGTTCTCCCAACTAGTCCATGCAATTTTCCTCCCTTCTGCTCCCCATCCCCATAGGAACTTCCTTTGTAATTTTGTGATCTCCTTGCATACTCCAACCGGGACTTTGAAAAAAGATAGAAAAAATAGAGGTATGGCATTGATGACAGATTTTATAAGGCAAACTCTTCCCGCGAAGGAGAGATTCCTCCCTTTCCATACCGAGAGTTTCTTTTTTATCTTCGATAATACCGGATCCCAAAAGGAGCACCTAGCCTGATTACCACCAATAGGTAGGCCTAAGTATGTGAATGGTATGTTCATTAGGCTGCAATGAAGTATCTCCAAGTACATTTTTACCTCATACCTGTCTACTCCAATTGCTCGTATTTTACTTTTGTGGAAGTTTACTTTGAGACCAGAACTTAATTCAAAACATCTTAACATAGCATTGATGCTCAAAATATTTTGTACATTTGATTCGCACACAAAGAGAGTGTCATCAACAAATTGTAGTAGATTCACCTCCACTTTTTTATCCCCGACTTTTAAACCTGAGAACAAGTTTTTTCTTGTCGCTTGTTTTACTAGTCCAGCCAGACCTTGTGCAACAATCAAAAACAAAAATGGTGCCATCGGATCCCCTTGTCTAAGGCCTCTAGACGGTTTGAATTCTTTTGTTGGGCTACCATTTACCAATACTGATATAGTAGTTGATTCAAGGCATGCTCTAATCCACTGTATCCATTTTTCACAAAAACCTAATCTACTCATCATGTATAGTAGGAACTCCCAACTCACTGAATCGTAAGCCTTTTCGAAGTCAAGTTCTACAACCACCCCACTTTTCCTCCTTCTTTTCAAATCATCCATGACTTCATTCACAACAAGAACACTATCTAATAATCCTCTATTAGATAAAAAAGCTGATTGTGACCCGTCTATCACCTTCTCAATAACTTTTTTAATCCTTCTAGATAACACTTTTGTCAGAATCTTGTACAAGCAACCTACAAGTGAGATGGGTCTATACTCTTCAAGAGATTGAGGATTCTCAGAATTTGGGATCAATGTTATGAATGAAGCATTACATCCCTTTGGGATCTTCCCCCCGCTGTGGAAGTGTTTTACTGCACCCATCACATCCTTTTCTAACAAACCCCAATACTTTTTAATGAAACTGAATGTTACTCCGTCTGGGCCAGGGCTCTTACTGCTGTCACAATTCCAGATAGCCTCCTTAATTTCATTGTCCTCAAAAGGTTCAATCAAAAACTTGTTGTCAGCATCTGTTAATTCTTTAAATTCAACATTATCCAACCTAACACCAATATCTTTGACAGCCGACATCTTTTTCTTGTAGAATTCTTTAACCAACTCCTTCACCATACTTGGTTCTTCCACCCATTTATAAGAGTTATAGCAATGTATTCCTTTGATCTCATTCCTCATCCTCCTCCATTTAATTGAAGCATGATAGTACTTAGAATTGGAATCCCCTTTCTTAAACCATAATGCTCTTGACTTTTGTTGTAATAAGGATTCATTCCTCATATTGATATCTTGTAACTGGCTCAAGAGCTCTCTTCGTTCCCTGATCTTGTCTTCATCTAACTCGTCTTCATCATCTCTCCTATCAAGTTCTTGTATCTTATTCAAGATATCCATTTTGAGCTTATCTGTATAACCAAAAACATCTTTATTCCACCCTTTCAAATCGCTCTTTAGCATTTTCAGTTTCTCTTTTAACACCAGAATTTCATTTCCCTGTACCAAGTAATTTCCCCATTTATCTTTAACAAATTTGTCAAACTCTTTATGTTCCTGCCAAATGTCTAGAAACCTGAATGGTTTTGGTCCCCAATCTACTATATTTACTTTTAACACCAAGGCACAGTGATCAGATACTTGTCTATCTAAGACATATTGTTTGCTGCCTGGCCAATGTTGCAACCATTCAAATGTAGTTAAAAATCTGTCAAGTCTGCTCTTAGCCTTTCCATTAGGTCTATACCATGTATATTTTCTTCCAATGCTAGGTATATCAACCATCTCCATGCTATCAATGAAATTATTAAAGCCTTGCATTTCTCTCTTGTTTCCTCTAGCTTGACTTATTCTCCTCCTTTCCTCTTCATTTCTTATTGCATTGAAGTCTCCCAAAATGCACCATGAGTTACAAGGTTCCCTTTGTCTGATTCCTTTTAGTTCCTCCCATATTTGCATTTTCAATTGTAAATTACATGAAGAATACACATTTGTAATAACAACAGGAGTATTACTCTCCCTAAATATCCCGACAAAAACTATGAACCATCTATTAATAATATGATTAGAACATTGGAAAATTTTTTTGTGCCAAATTGTAAGAATACCACTTGCTCCATTAATTGGTTCGCTGTAAAAATAATCTATATCATTATCCCCCCATAACTGACAACAATTATTTAAATTGAAATTCGCCAATTTCACTTCTTGCAAGCATACCATTTTGACCCCTTCCTTCCTAATTACATCCTTAATATATCTCCACTTTACAGGACTCCCCAAACCTCTCACATTTAAAGATAGAATTCTCATTGATAACCCATATTTTCCCCCATTTCCCTTTGAGATTTTAACATTATATCCCTTTTTTCAAGTTCTTCCAAACTTAACATAATATTTCCTTCATCCCCACAGGTAGCACCTAACTGTTTACCCAATTCCCATAATCTAATTGTTTCTAAACTTCCACGTTTTTGCCAAAATAAGCGATTGCAATTATTTATAGCCGTGTCAGAAACAAAATTACTAATTTGAGATAAGACTGACCTTATATGTTTGCGATCTTTCCGTTTGGTATTTTTGCTTGATTCACCCATCCAAAAGACTCTTCTTTCATTTGTGTCGATAGAATTAAAGGACCTCAATTCATTGCTTTCCTTCTTTTGTTTTCCTGTTCCATCCAATGCCAGATGAGACTCTCTTTTACTTTGCTCATTGAATGGTAGATATCTGTCGTTTATTCTGCACGATCTTGACCCTGAATGGAGAAGGTTTTGTGTGTGATTCTGCTCCGCGGAGGCTGGAGCATAGAGAAAAGGAGAACACCCTTCCACCCCCAAGGGCGTCGTACAAAGGGAATCCTCCACCTTCGATATTGACAGCATTGAAACCGCCTCCCTCACTGTCTCTTCTCCCACCGATGACTGGGCATGGTTGGATAAAAACCTTTCCTTTTGCACTGCCAAATTCAAGGTGTGCGGTATTTGATTCCGTTTCTCCTCCGTTTCCTCTACTGTGTGTGATTGGAGTGTGATGGCTGCTTCGTTTTGGGCGTGGTGTGCCGATGCAATGTCTTTCTGGGATCGACCGTGAGCACGGAGTGCGACAACGTTTTCATTCCAAGGTTTCCCAATCTGTTCAACCTCTTCCAGATCGTTAATCCTTGCCATGTTAAGTGGGCTTCCCAGCGACCCAATCCAGACTGAATCCTCCACCCTTCCATTAATTGGGCTTGAATTAGAATCTGATTCAAAGTGATTTTTTAATTTGCACCTCCTTTTCGCATCCGCTAACTGTGTCTGATTTGAGACACATTGGGCCATTTCTAAAAGCCCATTTTTCTTTGCCTTGTCAGCCCTGCTTATAGCCGTTGATGTTGCAGGCCCTATGTTTTCCTTTTTTGTGAGTAGGCAGAGATTAGGTGCAGATGTAGCCCCTAGGAGTTTTGTCGGAAATGGGTCGCAACAGTGTAATGGTGATAATGGTTCAGATCGCCGGCGGTCCTGTTCAAGTGGTGACTTTGTCTTGCTCGTTTCCACCGTTTTTTCCTCCTCTTCAATCTTTCTTGCATCTTCGAAAGCCCCATTCTCCGAACGCCCTGATGCGTGCGACGCCATTGAATCTACTTCAGAATCATCTCCGTCAGATATTTCGCCCCCGTGACATTGACAAAGGTTGTATTCAGGAACTGTGCATTCTTCCTCCACTGATATCTGATACAGGACTTCATTGATTCTCATATAACTAGTTATCTTTGCCTCACAACCCACTGATACTCTAACTTTAAACCTTGCATATTCTAATTCGTCCAATGTCATTGTTGCTTCATCTACCTCAACCAGTGTTCCTAGTAACGCAGCAATGTGTTTGAAGCACTCAGTATTCCACAGTTTCAACGGTAATCCCCTACATCTTACCCAAACCAATTTATCCACCGCTACAAATTGATCTTCCCATGGGATAATGGTGTCAAACAAATCTTCAAACCATTCTTTGTTTTCCTCTATAGCTTCTTTAACCTTCGTTTCATTTTCGCCCATCAATAAGACATGAAAACCGCCCAGAAATTTAACCTTTATGTAGCTGAGGCCTCCCAAAATAAAGCTTTCATTCAGACTTGATACTTTGCTTAGATCTGAGACCCTACCAATATAACATTGTTTTAACCATTCTCTTGGTGTTTCTTCCACTTTAAAGTGTATAGCATTTATGTTTGCCCTGTTCAGTGATTGTGCTCTGTTTCTGTCTCCATTTTTTACCACATTTGCGTAAGAATTTGTTCCTTTTGCCCTCCATTCTTTTTTAACCACTTTCTCTGATTCAATTTCCTTTTCTTTCAGCTTTTCATTCCATTCCTTTCTTGTTTCTGCTGACTTGTTATATTTTGGTCTATTAGCATATAGTTTCCAGCTTCCAATCCATATAGTGTTCAACTGGTTCTCCAATTCTCTAATATTTTGTACTCCCTGGAATCTAACAAAACCAAACCTTTGCTTCTTGATGTTCAATCTTCTAGATATAAAAACATCACTTACCCTCCCCCATCTTCTAAAAATCTTCCACAAATCTGTTTCTTTGAGATCAAAGGGAAAGTTAGAGAAGAAGAAAGGAGTACCCCCTCTGTTCATCTTCCTGCTCACACGGCTGAAGATAAAGATTGTTGAGAAGTCGTGGCAATTGGGGAAGACGAAGAGAGAGAAGAGAGAAAAAAGCTTCCTTGGTTATGTATTGTCGTTGTCCCTGGGTGGTGTGTTGGTCAAAATGTTGTTTTGCATTGTTAGGAAGAACTACAAAAATACATATCTATCTTGCCCATGCTCTATTTATAACAAAACAAGTAAATAACAATTGATTAATTGTTTTCTTCCACCATTGTACACATAACACACATAGAGTTACCTATTTGAACACCTTTATTTCCTAACATAAATTTTACTGCTATTCAACACAACTTTCCATTCAAAATGCATTGTTCATGGTAAAGCTTCAAGCTTCCAAATAAATAAAGGATTTTGTGTCATCCCATCGGAATTGTTATTTACTAACTTAGAAGGTTACTATTGTGATATTTCCTGCATAAGTTGATTTAACATGAGTTTTTCACACTCAAACTAACTATTTTCCTATGTAAAATTCGATAGTCATGTGTTATCCTTTCACTTGTTGCATGCATTAAAATGATGTCCCTTTATCATAAAATTCCCATATAACCCAAGTAATTTTTTTACAGTATAGTTGATCCCATTCCAGAAGTTTTCCCAAAACATAAGATATGCATGTATTATTCATTATATTCTTCACCAACAAATTTGGTATTTTGAAGGAAAACAACATGGAGAGAGCCTATATAACCAATTTTACTAGATTAAACCTACCCACAAAAGATATGCATGTATCATTCCATTTCATTAACTTTTTACATTCTGCCTTTAAGTATTCCTAGATAAGAAAAAGATATACATCTATCTACCATTAACAATAATTAAATAATTAAATTATTATTGAATATATAATAAAATATATTTTTTTATCAATAATTAAAGCTAGTAAATTTTGATTTAATATTAACATTTTATATTGAAATTAATTTTATATTCACGTTAATTATCAATGTTATTTTTATATTTTTATATTAGTAAAGTGTTAAAATAATCTCTATTTGTTATTACTACTTACAATTATAAATTACAACATTTAATAATATCAAACAAATGTAAATTAAATTTAAAAAATAATTAATTATAACCTTAACTATTTTAAATTCTTATATTCATTTTATATTAACATAATTTAAAATAATTTCTAACAGTACTAATTTTTATAAATAAAATTATATATATTAATAGTATAAAAATATTAAATAAATAAATAAATTTAATTTTAAAAATTATTTAAGTCTTTTAAACAATTATTTAATAAAAAACCATACATACAAACTACAAGAAAATTATTAAATAGAAACTATTTTTAGAGACCAAAATAATTAGTTACTATTTGACTAAATTAGAGACAATTTTATAAATTAAAAAAAAATTGGTATCTAAATTAGTTTTTATTATTAATAAAATTTTATAAAATAATTTCTAAATTGATATCTAACCATTGATTACCAAAATTTTAGTCACTTACTACTTTATATTCTAAATTAGTCTCTATTAGTCTTTTAGAGACTAATTTATAATCTAAAATATCAGTAGCTAAAACCTTGGTAGCTAGTTTAGATAACAATTTAGAAACTATTTTATAAATACCAACAATATTTTAATATCTAAAATAATATCTAATTTAATTAATATAGCGACTAATTACTTTTTGTCTCTAAATTTGGTTGTTATTTAATGATTTTTTTTAAGTGAGAATTTGGTTTCAAAAACCCATTTTCAGCAAAGAAATCAAATCAAAATTTGGAATATGTCTTTTATAATGGTTGAAGATCAATTTTATATATGTTGAAGATTAAATGAGTTCACTTTCTCACATGATCTATTGAGGAAAATGATCCATTGAATAATTTTAAGTTTGTCTTATCTTGTATGGTTCGAGAAGGGTCTCAGCCTTCTAGTTGTCTTTGTCGTGGTCGCACTATTTTTAGTTATTAGTCTCGAGTGGAGGAAGATGATGTACCTGTAAAAGGTATTCCGATGTTTAAGTTACTATTCGAGATAGTAGTTAAGGATAATAAATATTGTCCAATACATACTATTAAAAAGTGAATTTTAAATCTAACTCAACCTTATAAAAGCGACATATAAGGTGAGATTTGAACTATAAAATGTTCTTATATCTAATCAATGTGTGATCTCCAACATCCCTTATGTCGAGACTGTTAACTTATGCATGAGACTATAATTCATGGTAATCCGCTAACAACTAACCTAATAAGCTCAACAAACTCTCGTTATAATAGACTTTAAATCGCTCTAATACCATATAAAAAAATAGACTTTAAATCTTATTTAATTTTATAAAACCGAGTTATATATTTTGAAAGAGATATGAAACACATACATTGATAAATATATTTATAGTATCTTAACGAATTTCGGACTTTAACCTTTATTAACATTAGTCATGTCATTATGCTAATATTTAAGACATGGTAAGTTAACACACTATATCAAGAAATGTAATTTATTTCCCAAGAATTGATTTCGGCCACCTAAATCGTGGGGTATCCGACTTTAGTGCCGACGGTACATCTTCAAACACTTACAAAACACAAAAAGTATTATGCAAAAGTCTTTACTTTTTTAACTTTTATTTATATCCAACTCGCAAATATTTCAAAAACACTACATTAATAGCTTGCATCCTATGTAGGCCAGATGAAAAATGTCCAACCATTTTTTCCATTTCCTATACACATACATTGGAAATATAAAAGATCTTGTCACAAAGTAAATATAATGTATTTAATATAAAAAAATTCTTGTATTGTACTTCATATACAAACATATTCTAGTTTTCCAGGCTACGTGCTACTGTTATATTTATTGCACCACCTTATCTGTCATGCTCTGAACATCATGGTAGCATAAAAGAGAAACACGCAAGAGAAAAAAACCTTATGTACAAGAAACAAAGTCAAAAGTACCCAAACTAAGAGAAAGTTTGTCTCATAGTGAAAATGTTTCACAACAATTACCACTGCAAACAAAATATATAAACAAAAGCTTTCATGAGAGGAGAAGAACACTGTGAAAGGAAAAAACATAATAAGAAAATATATTATTGACACTACTTCTCTTCAGCAGATAGCTTAGAATCAAATGTGTAAGAGAAATAATGCAATGCAATGATGACTAGCCGCAGTGTTCATAATTTTATCTTGCTTTTCTGCCGCTGACTTCAAGTAGGATGAATATGACAGATAGCATTTTAATGTTAGATACCCTTTTTAATATCTCACATTTACGATTTTCAGACCAGTTTATCTATTCTCTGTGATGCAAATTTAGCTACTATATGTAGGATCTACAATTGTTCTTGGTTTCAGTAAGGTGATATTAATGAAGTTTCTTTTTCTTTTTTCACAGTCTGATTTGACACTTCACCCTCCCTTCACTGTATAAGTTCACAGAAAAACAAAAGTTATTAGCATAATTGATATGATAGGTGAAATGCAACAATGCATAACTCAGAAAGTTCATGTTATTTCAGCAAAATCCTCCTAAGCAAATTATGCTGCATATTGTTTTCTGGAATTTTAGTACTATAAAGTAAGATTGTGCACAATATTAAGTTAATTAGAGTGAATTACATTCAAACTCTATATATATTAAATTTGAATGTTATGAATAGGAACAATGTAGTGAGAAAAACAGTTATACTAAAGATGATAAGATGAATTTTTCATTAAAAATTAAATAATAACAATAATAATAAAATAAATGAATATTTCATGTCAATTATAATAAAAAAATGAAAAGTTTTTTTAATTTTTTTTATTAAATTTGTTTATATTTCTTCTAAATTATGAATTTATTTTTTCAACTTTAAGAAACATGTAATTTTGTACTATAAAAGTCATCCATAGATATTAAGTTTTAATATGACAAGAGATTAAATTTACATATTTTTTTTTTTAAAAAAAATTCATTAATTTATAAAAAGACAAGAATAAAAAAGGATAAAGAAACATTTTTTTTCAAAAGAAAAAGAGTGTACAAAACAAACTCATTATAGAACTGAAGAGGTGCACTCCATGGCTTATGTTTTGCTAGAACTTTTTCTCCACTTGCAAGATTAATTTAAAAAAAGACAAGAATCAAAAGGATAAGAGAAACAATTTTTTTTTTCAAAAGAAAAAGAGTGTACAAAATAAACTCATTATAGAACTGAAGTGGTGAACTCCATGGTTTAGGTTTTGCTAGAACTTCTTCTCCACTTGCAAGATCATGTATAGTGTGGTCAGCCTTGGATCTCAAGCACGTGTACTGTTTCATTCAAGTCAAAATGCCATGCTCAAAATACTCATTAATTTACCAGACCACACACATATCTCTCAATTCAGTTCTGCTTTGTCTTTGGTGTTTCATGAAATTTAGGAATCTCATAGTTGAATTGCTTCCTCAGATTCTCCACTTTTTTTTATCAGTTCATGCTCAACCATATCAGCAGAACGAGTCTGATCTTGGAGTTGGTATCTCTGTCACCATCTGCATGCAAATAATTACTAGCAGAAGGGACAATTATTGACTTTTAATACAAGGGGGAGAATAAAATATATTTATATGACTAATATTTGATCAGATATAATTGGAAATCTTCATATCCATGCTTGAATCTCTATGATTAAAGTATGTACATATAAGATATAATCACATTTGAATCTGATAGGAATATTAAGGGTTAATACAGATAGAAATTCATAGTAAATTAGAGTAACTTTGATGAACTGCTTTAAACTAATAGTGATAAAGAGTACAAAAACTTGAATGAATGTATTGATTTGGTGGAGGAGAAAAAAGAAGGTAGCAATAAAAACATTCATAAATGCTTCCCACGCCGTTTCTATGTTAACTTGGCAAAGTCAAAAGCACCCTAATGAGCTGCCATTACTATTTGAATTTAAAAAGAACACCATATTTCCCCTTATAAACTCTTCCTTCTTCAAACTCAGCATACCTAAAAAAAGTAACTGTTCTCCTTACAAACTCTTCCTCATTCAAACTCAACACTCCTAAAATAATGAACATAACTCTCTCTCCCACCCTTTTACTCAAACTCATAGTCAACTCATCCATAGAAAGAGAAAATAAATGAAGCCGTGAAAGAAAAACCACCATGAACTAACCACAAGAAAACAACATTTTCATTTTAAAATTTTAAGCAAGTGCCACAAAGTCAACACCCCTTCCTCTTCCCTCTTGCAAAAACCATGTTTTCCTCTGTTCTCTTCTGTTTTTCTCTTCTCTGTTCTCTCTGCAATGCAAGATCTTCCATTTTC
The DNA here is from genome assembly GCF_000499845.2 of Phaseolus vulgaris. Classification (NCBI taxonomy): domain Eukaryota; kingdom Viridiplantae; phylum Streptophyta; class Magnoliopsida; order Fabales; family Fabaceae; genus Phaseolus; species Phaseolus vulgaris. The sequence continues at coordinate 15,431,358 of NC_023752.2, forward strand.
AGCATTGCCACATCCACATCCAAAGCTTAAAACTTGAACCCTCCATTCTCTTCCACTCTCCAATGGGTAACCGAATCAGCAATTTCTGCCTCTGTTCCTCCGGCGACGCCTCCGGAAGGTTCGAGAACAGAGCTTCCTTCCTCTCCAAGCAACACCAGAATTCCCTCGGAAACTCTATTTGCTATGTGAGACCCGACACGTGTCGGTTCTCCAGCGAGGCGTTTTCTGACGATGATGACACCTTCATGACTTTCCGGTCGGTTTCCGGTGCTACCGTGAGTGCAAACACGTCGGCGACGCCTTCAACTTCGCTCGATGATTCGCTTCAACACAGCACCGTTTTGGATTCCTCTGCCTCGTTTGAGAGCTCTGGCTCCTTCACTTACACCTTGGTCCCTTTTCAGCATCAACACGTTCATCGTGGATTCTCTCTGGGAGGGTGTTCGGAAAGAGGGTTTTATTGGGGTCCTCGTGATCGTGTGCTGAACGATGAAGGGTCCATCGAGAAAGGTTCTTCTGAGGTAGCAATGAATAAAGGGAAGGGAAGTAAAAGACATTTGAAAAAGGTTCTGAGTAAGATTTCCATCGGGGGAAAGTCTATTTTCAAGAATAATGATAATACTAATGCGAGAGTGAGTTGTAGTACTAGTTTGAGTGCTGAGACGAGTTTGCATGGTGTTGAGGTTGATGACTACTTGGATAGTGATGTGTTGATGGGGTGTGAGAATCTTCATTGGGCTCAAGGGAGAGCTGGTGAAGATCGTTTGCATATTGTGATTTGTGAGGATCATGGATGGGTTTTTGTGGGGATTTATGATGGGTTTAATGGTCCTGATGCCACTGATTTTCTTCTCAACAATTTGTTTTATGCTGTGAATGATGAGCTCAAGGAGATGTTGTGTGGACACAACAAGTTTGAGCTCAAGGATTCAGACTCTTTGGAGTTGAGGGAGGGAGTGGTTGATGGTTGTTCTTCAGGTCATAATAGAGAAAATTATCCAATAGAAAACGGAGAGTTAAATTTGGAATGTGTGTCAGAAGGAGTAGAGCGAATGAATGGGACGAATATTGAAAGAGTGGATTTGAGTCACTCAGATGTGTTACAAGCTCTTTCAGAGTCCTTGAGGAAGACTGAGGATTCATTCATGAGGACTGCTGAAGAGATGATTGGTCACAACCCTGTGTTGGCTATGATGGGTTCTTGTGTTTTGGTGATGTTGATGAAGGGTCAAGATGTTTACTTGATGAATGTGGGAGATAGCCGTGCTGTGTTGGCCACTCACAGTGGGGAATCACTTCAGCTCACCATGGACCATAGCACTCAAGTGAAAGAGGTAGCTTGTGCTTGTGCAATGCAACTTGTTTTCTGAGCAATGAATGAATGAAGGTTGGTGTTTTAAGTTCATATGACATAGTTTGTGAGACCTTTGTGAATCTCAGGAGGTTTACAGAATCAGGAGGGAGCATCCTGATGACCCTTTAGCAGTAACTAGAGGCCGGGTGAAGGGTCGCTTGAGTGTCACAAGGGCTTTTGGGGCAGGCTTCCTTAAGCAGGTAATATAGTCCTTGCTGAATTACTTACAGTACTGCATAAAAAGCACAGTTAGAAGCGATCTGATGTGAATAATATTCATCAGAATTTGGTATATAACTAAACTTAATGGTGTTATGCAGTCTATTTAACTGACTCTATCTAGTAGAATAAGGCTTTCTTCTTTTGCCTTTTTCAACTACCATAATTATCTTCGCTCCCTAGTTGGATCTTGAAGTATCTCTACTAGTTTCAGTTTAATAGATCAGTTATAAATCTAATCATCAGTCTGAAATTCATCACACTTAAAATTCTCTCTTTCTTCAAAAACATGTTTAGGATTTTCTTGTTGTTGTTAGTGCATAAAAAAATGCAACGCTTGGTTCATACTCCTATTCTTTACTTGAATTAGGTCATTGGTTATATTCTTCAAAAGTAAAAATAAGACAACTCAACTTTGCGAAGACTCAATCATAATTCATAGCACATCTTGCATGTCAACAGTATAAAATTTTTGTAGCACTCCATTTGCTACTGCAATGGACCACTATATTTCACTTTAATTGCTTGATTACTTCAATGTTGCATATAACCAATGGCATGATTTTGTTGGTCCATTTTGCAGCCTAAGCAAAACAATGCAGTATTAGAGAGTTTCAGAGTGAGTTACATAGGAGAATCTCCATACATCACATGTTTCCCTTCACTCCACCACCACAAGCTCAATTCAAATGACAAGTTCCTCATGCTGTCTTCAGATGGACTTTACCAATATTTCACCAATGAAGAAGCAGCTGCAAAAGTTGAGTCATTCATCACCATGTTTCCTGATAGAGATCCTGCACAACTTCTCATTGAAGAAGCACTAGGTCGAGCAGCAAAAAGGGCTGGTATAAAGCACTTTTTCCCTCAATATTTTTCAACATGAAAGGAATTCTCAAGTCAAAACTATCTTAGTGAGCTTGACTTTCATTGTTGCAGGTTTGGAGTTCCATGAGCTGCTTGATATTCCACAAGGGGAACGCCGTCATTACCATGATGACATTTCTATTGTCATAATCTCCTTAGAGGGAAAAATATGGCGTTCATTAGTGTAAATTTGCATGAGGTTACGAGTATAGCAACTAAGCACACAGAGTCTTTGACACTTACTGAAACTCTAAGAAATTCCTTCTAGTTCTTCTTCTGTTACCCTTTTTGCATTTTTTAATACCAATGATCCAAAATTAAGGGCAATCTACAATTTAATATTTCCTTCTAGAAAGGACCAGTTCTGTGCTGATGACCAATCCATCTTTTGTTTTCTTTCAGAGGTAGATCTACGTTCCAAGGGAAATATTCCCTTTCTCTTAGAATTTTTAAAAACATTGTCATAACCTGATCACAAAGTCAACGCCCATTTTTTTCTCCAATGATACCAAAATGGCAGGCAGTTGACAAAAGATCCTTATTTATGTGCTAAATATCAAGGATTTAAAATTATCAGTTTCAAACAACAAGAAGATGTTAGAAGGGTCCAGAAAAAGTTTGATCTCAAAGTTCTAACGAATTCAAAAGGCATTGTCAACATATTAGGGAGCAGGAAGTAGTAGATTTGGATATAACAGGTTGATAGTCCAACAAATTGCCCTTTTTAATTCAAACTCTGCATGGTTGAAATTAGTTGTTACTTATATAAAATCTTGGTCAAATTGGTTTTGAAAGCTAAGTTATACTTTACTGGAAGAAAGAGTATACCATATCACTTTTTCTTCTAGTTTTTTAATCTGCAATTGGTTTCAATAAGCAATCTATCACAACTTCAACTTCACCACGTATATGATAGGCACAAAGGTTGTGAAAGACAATGCAGTGGGTCTATGGTAATTAGAAAACACTTGATATTCAATTCATTGGTCAATTTAATTTCTTGTATAAAAATGGATTTTTAAATGAGTTTTTGAACAGTTGCTTTCTCATAACAATTGGTATTTTTTTTTTCTTTTGATATATATGTTCTTCCTAGCTATACAAATATTGTTAAAAAAAATCAACAAAACTGATTGGAAAAATTGTGAATGGTTTAGGTATATGATTTGTTTACTGGTCAACTTTGTCCAAAATTGATTACGTTAGACAAACCAGTTGTTTAAACTTTAAAAAAATTATTAAACCATTTTTTATATTAAATTAGGACCTAATGTCAAGTTATAAAAGTCCATGCCTAAGGTTCACTTCTCAATTGTTATTACTCAATCTCTAACAAAGTGTTTACAAACGTATTACTGATTTTTTTTCATCCTGAACGTATAAATAATTTTTAGCTGTGTTTGAAGATTTTGTCTCAAATTAACTTTGACTAGAATAAAAGATAGGTAAAAGCTGGTCAAAAATTAAACTCGGACAATGTAAAAAGAATTCCACGAATTAAACACTCAACTCCTTGGTTTACGTAACATATAATACAATCATTTTATATTAATTTATGATTTCGCCTTAGTTGGTCTAATGATTTTTCCTGAGCTTATTATTTAATATACATATATAATTAAAATTTGGTACGCGACAATGACATAATACAGGACGGCTTGTCATGTTTTGAACAAAACAAATTAATGAAACAAAAAATATGCAAATTGAATTAGTTTGAACCTTTTCAGAGGTAGTTTGAAGCGTTTCCACGCCTTGGATCTGAACTGCAACAACTTGTCTTTTACAAATGTGTTCTAAAGTTTGGTGAAATTTCCAAAGAAACAAACAAATGTACCAAAAAGAGCCCACCTGGAGATTCTGAGGATTGAGGACAGCACAATTTGCTAACTGTAATGAAGAAATTGAAAAGACTACATAATTATATAGAATAATTGAAAATAGTGAAGCAAGATTTTTCCTTCAAGCAAGAAGTCATGCACATTAGAGCCTGTGATCATGGCGAAGAACTAAATCTTGGATCTTCCATGTTCTGAAGCTCTCTTTTTTCAATTTATTCTCTCACTTCCTTAGTTTTTGCCCCCTATTACAGATACTCTCAAAATACAATGCATTCTTACTGAAGTATATTTGTATAAACTAACCAATCTCACAACTGAATTGGCTACAATATTAGACTAAAAGTTACAAAGACCAACATTATACGATGTAGATGAGAAAGAATATCAACATTTTCCTTTTGATGTTACTTTTCTATAACCACATTTACATCACTGCAAATGCTAGTGCAACAGGCCATCCATAAACCATTTGAATCATTTGTTAAGGCCATGCCCAGAATAGCATCAAGAAAATGTTGCTTGCAGTCAGTGGCATGCCTATCATATATGCAGCTTACCAGGAAGGATACCAACTAAGATGTAACTCTTTTTCGTATAGGTTTGGAAATAAAACAAGTGCTTCAGCAGTTGAACCCTCGTATGATTTGATTATGTTTAATTGCTTCAATCGAATGGCAACACAGACTCCCTAAACAGCAGTCAGTAATGGAATGAGACTCCCTTAGTAACTTGACAACTCAGACTCAGTTTTCGAACTTGTTTCACTCTCCAAGCACACCACAAAGGGAGTGGGAAACACGTAATACAGCATACAAAACATGCATTGATTCCCTTTGCTTTAGAAATTCAATCCCCTTTGGTGGTCAACTTCCAAAGATCAGACACGACAGCACATCCCACAGAGTTTCTTTTATCACACTACATTCTCTGTCAATATCCGATCAAGCATAGCTGCATTGCCATCCAAATTACCCACAAGTTTTAAGAAAATACCCCACAAGCCACCATCAACTCCAGTCGTCATGGCCAACAAAACTACCTTCTCAATTTCCTCTTTCTTTCCTCCTGAAACAGAAATCCCATCAACCAATATGGAGTATGTTGATTTGTTAGGCAAGCATCCATTCTCCACCATCTCCTCCAGAACTCTGATACCCTCCTTCACATCCCCAACCTTACAAAACCCTTTTATCAACACATTGTAAGTAAATGCATTTGGAGCTCTACCCTTTTCCACCATCTCATCCCACAGCCTCGCTGCCTCACAAAGCTCCCCTCTCTCACACATCCCCACAATCAGCGTGTTATAAGTCAACAAACTCGCAACCTCACCCTTCTCCAGTTCATCCAACACTTCCCTTGCCTCCACCACCTTCCCCTCCTTGCAAAGCCAATGCACAATCGTACTCACCACAGCGCCACCAACCCGAATCCCTTTCCTCACCACCCCCCTACACATCTCCCAAGCCCTCTCCACACTCCCCTCCTCACACAACACATCAACAACCCTACAACACAACACCGAATTCGGCATAAACCCCTTTGATATCATATCCTCAAGCAAGTTCATAGCCTCCCCGGATTTCCTCCCCTTACAATAAGCCTCAATCATGACACCATAAGTAACCTCACTAGGTTGAACCCTATTCTCCTCCATCAAATCCATAACCCTAATTGCCTCCACCAAATTCCCCATCCTACAAAACCCACTCATCAAAACAGTGTAAGTGGTTGCATCGGGCACCCACCCTCTATCCAAAATCTCCCCAAAAACCCTCATAGCACTCTCCATGTCACCCCTAAACACATACCCACCCAACACAGTTGTAAAGCTAACCACATTGGGAACCAAACCCATCAAACCCATTTGATCCAAAACCCTAACCGCAACATCAACTTCATTGCTCTTACACAGTGCCTTAAGCAAAATGTTGCAGCTAACAACATTAGGCACAACCCTGAATTTTTCCGCAGAGCTTTTAAAAAGCGAGTGAGCTAAACGGTACCGTTTGTTCTGAACCAGCGCGTTCAGAAGCGCGTTGAGGGATTTGATGGAGGGTTGGACGCGGAGGGATTGGAATTTGAGGAAGAGGCGGACCGCAGAGAGGGGTTTTCCGGCGAGGCCGTAGGAGCGGATGAGGATGACGAGGGAGGGCTCGGGCGGCGGATTGGGGAGGCGCGTGAGGAGGGACTCGAGGAGGGAGAAGCGGCGGGCGCGTGAGAGTTTGAGGAAGAGCGCGTGGAGGGATTGCGGCGCGTGAGAGATGGAAGGGTGGAGGGATTGGGCGTGGTGGAAGATTTGGAGAGAGAGGTCGGGGTCGTGCTGGCGGGAGATGAGGGAAGAGAGGTTGTTAGGCGTGAGGCGGCGAGGCCAAGGGTGGACTGGGGGCCGGATTTTGAAAGATGAGGGAGGAAGCCCCGAGGCAGGAACGCTGTTGGCGGCGATGGCGGCGGCGACCGCGGTGGAAAATGGGTGGTGCCGCCGCGGGGAAATGCGTGACAGTGTGGACTGGAACATTAGCAGATGAAAGAGTGAAGTGTGAAATAGATATAAAACATTCACTCAACAAATGTCTAGTCACTTAACAAATCTAGTTGGTAAGAAATTCATAATTTTTATATGGAGTGCTTCCACTAATAAGATTTTTAGTAATCCATTCAACAAAATAGAGATTCAATAATCATAAATTGACTCCATTTCTCATTTTAACATAAACAAAGCAAAAGGATCAAGTAGTCATTTTAGGTGAATGATTGTCTTATTTCATTATTTTCTGTTGTTTATGGTGTAAAATGAGACTTAGGAGAAGTATTGGGCCTTTGGGTTATGAGATCCTAGTCCCTCAAATCTTGTTCTAAAATAAATGTTTTCTTGAATCATTTCATGAGTTGTTGAAATAATTGTTTTCCTTATATTGAGATATAACTCCTAGCAAATGAATATTTTTTTAGTATAGTTTATGTTTTATAAGTTATTTGAGAAAAGAAATTCTAAAGTATGTTTTTTTAAAGTTCATATTATTTAAGGGTATCTAAGTCACCATATGAGTAACCTTATAATACGAAAGTCTCGTTAGATCAAATTTTGTAAAGGGTATAAAATGTCAATAATATAGCATAATTGGTGGGATACCTCTAAAAAAAAATTGTGTTTAACATTAAGCTAATAATCTTAAATCCTATTTTATTATAACACAATTTACCTTGCTTTCTTTTACCACTTCGTAAGCAAATCTCACTTAACATGTATTACAGAAAAATGAGTTTAGAAATAGATGACACTATGTTTGAAAAGTGCAATGGAGCTTGAAGTTTTATTTATGAAACTCTTAAAGTTGTTTAGTCTTACTTTTTTTTTTCTATATATTTTCTTTTTAATCTTGTGTACAAAGTAACTCAGTTGTATTTCTTTGTAATAATTTATCTTAGATGTTTTGAATCATTTAACTTAGAGACACAAATGTATGACAAATATTTGTATTATCTAAATGTTTATTCTTTTATGTTGTATATGTTGCGGTCAAATCTTCTATAGGAAGTTACAAGATAGTATTAGAGGATGTCTTTCCTTTGATTTGTGGATAATGAGTTTTATTATTCTCAATTATGTATTTTCTACTTTGTATTAAATTATATATTGACAATAATAATCTTAATGAGTGGAAATGTAGGTTAAAAATCATGGCTAGATGTTATCAATTTTCTCCAAAACTAATCGTTTTGTTTATGACTACGTGATCTTCGTGACTGAAATTATCATTGTCACTAATGGTTGATGACGATGTTGCTTTAGAATCACTCAGAGAGTTGAGGTGCACTTTAGCATCCCTTTCCTCAAACAATGACCACCACATGAGAACCCTTAAAAACTAAAAGATGGAGAACACATGACTCACTTAATACTTGAATAAGATATCGACTACTAAATATTGTCAACAATCAAACTATTACAAGTGATCCCCTACATGAATGACCAATCACATACTTATAGAAATAAAAAAGGACGCAACTCAATTGTCACAACCTTCCTCATTTGTCAAATGTCCCTAATCTAGTGGTCATAAACAAAAATAATTATCATTTTCATAGTATAATCATTACATTCTCACAAAAAAATGCACACAAATTAGTTTTTTTCCCTTGAAGACTTTATATCATCTTGGCCTTTTACTTGTGTGACCAGTGCTTGGGTGGCAACCCAAGGTCATAGTTATATTTTTTCACCACATATGAATGATAACCTATTATCAATAAGACGATCCCCACCATATTATATAAATTATCACATGTTAGGATATAAAAAGGGTGTATGAACTTATTTAGACTATCAACAAAGAAAAATTGCTTGAGTTTAGGGAGAGGGGGTCAATGTATTGTTCCCAAGCCCCTTGAATTAATATATATTAGGAAAACAATAAGATAATTAAATATTAATCCTTTATTAGGACAACTTGAACACTTAAGCTAAACCTATTTAAGTAAAAGCTCATTAAAATGCTACAACTATAAGACTTCATGGTATATACGATTAATTGATTACATATTTATTGTTATTCTTAAATGTCAACTAACTTGAGGTCAAAATGTCTTCATAAATATAATTACCCACCAAACAGAGGTTTAAAATGTTTATCCAAAATAAAGGAGAAACATTTCAAAGAACAAAAAGTATAAAAGCAAGAAAGAAGACATTAATCATATAAAATCATATTGATCCTTGTTCGAACATTTATTATCATTTGAGTTTTAGGGTTTAGGGTTTAGGAGGATGATCTTCATCTTTGTGAAAGACCCATACAACTTGTATAAGGAAGATGATGGTTAAAAACATTATCTACATTTAATATCTTCTAAACATGTTATAATTCAAGTTACATATCTTCCCTTCACGAGATGACCAACAACACAAAATCTATAAAGAGATGTTCTTGGTCCAACCACAAGAAGTAAGATCTAGGCATGGTTCTACAACAACCACAATAGTTAGACCAAACTCAAACTCAAATTTATCCACTTTATCTAAAATTTGTTTGACCTAAAATTCATATATTTGAAGCAAATTCGTGAGTGAAGACAATCTAAAAATGTTATTGTTCTCGCCAACAAATCTGGGTTAGGTCTTGGTGGTGGAATTCAGATCCGCCTTCAACACTACCGATTTGCGATGCTTGAAAATCACAATAAGGGGAACTTCACCTGTTGACAAGACTCCGACGATCAAGTCAGTGAAAGCATAAAGATATGAGTGTAGTGTGCAGTGTATGGAATGACACTTACCTTTGTTCGGGGTCTTACCCTTTTATAACACTCGTAGATCCTGTTAGAATGGATGACTTTAAACTAGAGGGGGGGTGAATTGTTTAAAGAGGGTTTTCGCAAACTTTTAAGTCAATAATGAAATTATCTCAAGAAGCAATTGATAAGGAATCTAGTTTGCCAAAACAGCAAGCAAAAACAACAGTACCAGAAAAACAATCAGTTGTTTCGCAGAAACAATCGGTTGTTTATACCAGCAAACAAATATCAAAAACTGAATTTAAAGAGATTAAGGATAGAGAGATTGCACACAAATGTTTATACTGGTTCACTCTAAAACCAGAGCTACATCCAGTCTTCTCAGAAACCACTGAGGAAATCCACTAAGCAACCACACCTTGATCACTTACACCACAACCAAGAAAGTGACCTTGATCCCTTCAAGACACACACTTCTCTTGGCCAACACACCAACACTAAGATTGTTGATCTTGATCCCCTCAAGAACACACAGCAAATCTCAGCAAACACACAAACGAAACTTGTTCAACAGAGTACAAGGATTACACTTGTTACAGAAGATAATCTGAAATCGATACAAGCCAAAATCCTATTCCACACACTTTGATCAATCACAAACTCTAAGCAATCTCAACTCTTTGAAAAACTCAAAATCTCTATTAAAAAACTTGTTACTCAAATCTGTTTTTCTGAATTTATTCAAAGATGTTGTTTGTTATCAAATCTTAACAAACTATTAATTGCATTTAAAGGATTGGTCAAAGCATTTAAAGACTGGAGCGTAAGCAGTTAAATCATTTAAAGATCAGTCAAAGATAAAACAGTTTTTCTATTATGGTACCAAAACAAACAATCGGTTGTCTTCTCGAATCAATTGGTTGTTTTGGTTTTAATAGCTTAACCATGTGAAAAACAGTTTTCAATCTTTTCTAAAAACATCTAAGTATAAACAATTGGTTGTTTCGACAAAACAATCGGTTGTTTCTAACTTAGTTTGAAAAACATTTTTCTTTCAAAAAGATTGAGAATGCCTATGCTTTGGATTCAATCAAGAGGTGGATTACAATACTCAAACTACCCCAGAACCTATCTAGGACAGCACAGCAACAACAAGCACAACCAAGGCTTCAACATCCTTCAAAGGGTTTGGATTCTTCAAAACTTGAACACCACTTGGTTCAACAATCTCCCCCTATTTGATGAAGACAAATCCCTGATGCTTGTGTTGTACCTGATTGAATCTGAAGCAGTTCCTGCAAGATACAGTTTTAAGCAAAGCATAGAACTTCTGATATATGGTTAACACAGAAACAAATACAGAAATTCAGAACATAATATCAGGATAAACAACCTTCAAAATATAGCAAACTGTTTTGCAGAAAAACATAAAAACTGAAATCAAACACAGCATATAAATCTCCCCCTATTTGTCTTCACAAATAGACAAAAAGAAGAGATAAAACAAGAGATAATTGTTTTGATTACATCAAAATTAAAACAGCAACAGCATAAAGAAAGAAAATTGAAAAACTGATATAACCCCCAAAAACAATCGGTTGTTTCGATACATCAACCGGTTCTTTTTCTTCATTCATCATCATCAGCAAACTGAAGATCAAAGATTTGGTTCTGGACAACTTCAATCTGTTCATCTAGAGTCATGAAGCATGCATCCATTCTGTCAAACCTGTTATCAATCCTCTAGAAATTACTGACACAGAGATCATGAAGCTATCAAGCCTATTTACCATGAGTCTCTCAAAAGGAGACATGGTTTGCATCCTTTCTTCTTGATTTCCAGCACCAGCACTTGGTCCAGCATCTTGATAATCTTCAGATGGATCTTCATGTTGAACATCCATATCAACAGGTTCATCTTGTTCAAGATCAGCAGCAGCACTAGATGAGGCACCAAGGTAACCATCTTTGCTAATCCATTTGCCACCTACTTTGGTAAAACCCATTTTGCTGAGTGATCCATTGTTCAACTCTTGAGTTGACTTGACCAACTCAGATGTTTCATCTTCAAGGTTCACTTCAAAATAGAGTAGAAATTTAGATACCAAAACAGCATATGGATAGTGATAGTCACTTAACCTCATAGCCTTTTGCATGTGCTCTTTGATGATGTGAATCCAATTGATTTTGATCTTCTTCATGATGCAGAAGATATACACCAGATCTTCCTCAGTAAGCACTGGATGATTGCTCCCACTTGGAGTTAGAATCCAAGTCACAATGAGGGCTATCAACCTTTCATCAAGCTTTAGACCTCCAACCGAGCATGTTCTAACTTGAGCATGTTGATTCTTCAAGCAACTCTTGTAGTATTGGATTTTGTTAAAATCCTCCACTACTCTAAGGTTTCCCTTGTTGATTCTAAGGCCAGAGAACTTGAGACCAGCAACAACAACCCATACCTCTTATCTCAATTTCTACACCTTTTACATGAGAAACTAGATTGTTTCCCTCAAATTTGAGATTTGTGTAGAACACCCTTATCAAATCTGGGTAGATGTTTCCTTTCATCTCCAGGAACTTTCTGAGAGATTGATCTTTGAGCAGCCTCCTTACATTATCAAGCTTTTGACTTTTCAGCCAATCAAAGCACACAACCTTGGGGTTGTTTATCTTTTTGATACTTGTTTCATACCTATACTTCTCAATAAGATCATTGTCTCCAGAAAACCAGCCTTCTAGCCTTCCTCCAGACCTTACACCTCTGGTTTTGACTCTCTTTGAGGTGGGAGGAGTTGATTCCATGATGGCAGAGAAGAAAACAGAGAAAAGCTCACTTCACATATTTTGCAAAAGATGTTGCAATTGGTTGTTCTTGTGGAAGAGATCAGCTGCAACAGAATTTATAACAGTAAAAGAATCAAATAGCATTCAATGATATGAGTGGGTACCAGATTTTAAGAGAGAGAGGACTTGACCCTGTCTTGCACAGAAAACGTCAGAAAAAGCTGAAAATCACATGGTCTTCACATGTGATCTTTGACTAGTCATTAAGGCTCTTGAATTTCCAAGATTTTGGAATATATTCCTTTATGACGGTTGTAACTTCTCTCTGAACGTGATCAGCTTTCAACACAGGTTCTTTGACCAAGGATTCTCTCTTTAAAAAGATATGCAACGAATAGAAATTCAAAATAGAAATTAAATTGATTTCTTCACAGTGCTGTCAGACTCAAAACAATCGGTTTTTTCGAAGAAACAATCAGTTGTTTTTCTGCAGTAGTTAAAACTGATTTTGAATTTTAACCATGAGCAAAAAAAGTTCAAAGCAAATGACATTAAGCATTTTAAAGAAGATTTTTAAACATGAGAAAGAACTTTAAAACAAAAATTAAGAACAGAGAAAGGAAAGTCTTATCCTTATGTTATTTCTTCAATGAGCCATGCGCTTTATGATCAAGAAGCCTCTTTTTACTATTGAGGACCTTTGGACAGATGCAGAGCATTGATTCAGCTTCAATGATGGTCTTTTTCTAACAAGAACTTGATCACATTACTTAGTCCTTCACAATTCTTTAGAATTCCTGCACAAGCATGAGTTCAAGCAACAAGATTTGGTCCCTTCACAAATGTGGGTCCAATAGATTTCTTTTTCTCATTTGGAACCTCACACCCTTTAGGAATCCATTTCATGTAGCCTCTAGGAATAAAGAATTTTCTTATTTTGCAGAATCTAACCGAATGACCCTTTTTCATGCAATAAAAGCATGTAACAACCGGTTGTTTCGATTTAACAATCAGTTGTTTTACTGGCTTTCTTAAATTTTTTTTTGAAAACTTATCTTGTTGATTCTGTGGATTGAAACCTAAACCAGCCATTCCAAAAACACAGCTTTGAGATGCCAAGACATTCTCAAAGTTAGATTTCCCTTTTGAAAGCTTGTCCACAGTGTCAACTAGATAATGAACTTTTTTCTCAAGCTTTTCACAATTTTCGCAAATGAGAGTGTCACACTTGCAAGAAGAATTTTTGAAATGATTTTCCAGATTTTTGAAATCCTTTTTAGATTTTTCAATCTCATCTTCAAGTGATTTCACTCTCTTTTCCAGCCAGTTGTTAAGTTCTTTCAATCGGTTGTTTGAAAGAACCAATCGATTAGCTTCATCATGAGTTTCTTGAAAAGCTTCAAGCAATTCACTATAATTTTGTTCATTTAAAGAAGCACATGAACTAACCTCACTTGAGCTGCAAGATTCATCATCATCTTCAGCAATCAAGCAGATGTTTGCTTTCCCATCTTCTCTTGATGAAGAGCTTGATGATGATACCTCATTTTCATCCCAAGCTATGTAGGCTCTCTTTGTATTGCCTTTCTTTTCCTTGTAGCTAGGCTTTTTCTCCTTGCTCTTGTTTGGACAATCTGCCTTTATATGACCTTGCTCACCACAACCAAAACAAGTATAGTTATTGGAATTAAAATCATTGGATTTCTTGTTTCCATACCTATCTTTGTTGTTGTCCTTGTTGCGGTTTCTCTTCAAGAATTTGCTGAACTTTCTTGACAGCAAGCTAAGGTTTTCCTCATCACTATCATCACTGGATTCTTGTTTTCCTTTGTGCTTGGAAGCTTTTAAGGCTATGCTCCTTATGTGCTTGTCTTCGCTTTCTTGAACATTGAGTCTATTCATCTCTAACTCATGTTCCCTAAGCTTACCAAACAGTCATACTTAATGATGTTAGATCTTTATATTCGGAAATAGCAGTTACCTTTGGTTGCCATGCTCTATCAAGACATTTCAAGATCTTGATGTTCAGCTCTTCCTTTTCAAAGGTCTTGTCAAGGCTCATGAGATGATTGATGATGTGAGTGAATCTTTTCTGCACCTCAACAATTGTTTCACCTTTAAGCATTCTGAACATCCAATACTCTTGGATTAAAGTATGCTTCCTAGCTCTCTTTACCTCATTTGTACCTTCATGAGTTACTTCCAAGGTGTCCCACATTTCCTTTGATGATTTGCATTGAGAGACCCTGAAAAACTCATCAAAATTTAAAGCAAAGGTTATTATATTTTTGGCAATGCAATCGAATTTGGCCTTCTTGCTTTCTGAATCAGTCCATTGAGACCAAGGCTTTTCAATGACAGATCCATCTTTTTCAAACTTTGGGACAAAAGGACAATTTTTTAATTGCAACCCAAATTCCTTTGTCAAGAGATTCCATAAATATTTTCATTCTTACTTTCCAAAACTGGTAGTTCAAACCACAAAACAGAGGTGGTCTGTTGATTGAAGCACCTTCTCCAAAAGGTAGTCTATCAGCCATTTTAAAAACAGTTTTAGGATCAACTTGAATAACTTTCAAGAACCAAGCTCTTGATGCCAATTGTTAGAATGGATGGTTTTAAACTAGAGGGGGGTGAATTGTTTAAAGAGGGTTTTCGCAAACTTCTAAGTTAAGAATGAAATTATCTCAAGAAACAATTGATAAGGAATCTAGTTTGCCAAAACAGCAAGCAAAAACAACAGTACCAGAAAAACAATCAGTTGTTTCGCAGAAACAATCGGTTGTTTATACCAGCAAACAAATATCAAAAACTGAATTTAAAGAGATTAAGGATAGAGAGATTGCACACAGATGTTTATACTAGTTCACTCTAAACCCAGAGCTACATCCAGTCTTCTCATAAACCACTGAGGAAATCCACTAAGCAACCACACCTTGATCACTTACACCACAACCAAGAAAGTGACCTTGATCCCCTCAAGACACACACTTCTCTTGGCCAACACACCAACACTAAGATTGCTGATCTTGATCCCCTCAAGAACACACAGCAAATCTCAGCAAACACACAAACGAAACTTGTTCAACAGAGTACAAGGATTACACTTGTTACAGAAGATAATCTGAAATCAATACAAGCCAAAATCCTATTCCACACACTTTAATCAATCACAAACTCTAAGCAATCTCAACTCTTTGAAAAACTCAAAAGCTCTATTAAAAAACTTGTTACTCAAATCTGTTTTTCTGAATTTATTCAAAGATGTTGTTTGTTATCAAATCTTAACAAACTATTAATTGCATTTAAAGGATTGGTCAAAGCATTTAAAGACTGGAGCGTAAGCAGTTAAATCATTTAAAGCTCAGTCAAAGATAAAACAGTTTTTCTGTTATGGTACCAAAACAAACAATCGGTTGTTTTCTCGAATCAATCGGTTGTTTTGGTTTTAATAGCTTAACCATGTGAAAAACAGTTTTCAATCTTTTCTAAAAACATCTAAGTATAAACAATTGGTTGTTTCGACAAAACAATCGGTTGTTTCTAACTTAGTTTGAAAAACATTTTTCTTTCAAAAAGATTGAGAATGCCTATGCTTTGGATTCAATCAAGAGGTGGATTACAATAGTCAAACTACCCCAAAACCTATCTAGGACAGCACAGCAACAACAAGCACAGCCAAGACTTTAACATCCTTCAAAGGGTTTGGATTCTTCAAAGCTTGAACACCACTTGGTTCAACAGATCCACCTTCAAGAGTTAGTAACCACAAAATAATTTGTTAATATATCCCCTTTATTTTAAGAGTGTTGATAAGCAAAGTATCGTGTCTAACTGTTTATATTCCTTGGACTCATGTTAAATAAATATAATTAACTAATTTACTTATACGTTCAATTGTTTTTTCTGCTTCTGATCATTTTAATGTATTTTGTCAACTGTCAAGGCCGACCTCTTTTGGGGTCATTGGGTCTGCTATTATTTGGAGTGAGATTTATCTATTTGGGCTTTAAACTAAGTGGACCAAAAAATATATGTTTAAGTGCTCGGGTCGAGACCCAAGCACGACCAAACCGTACACAACCCCCTAGCCTTGAGCCGAGCAGGGCGAGGCGAAGAGGCTTACTTATTTCTGTTATGAAAAGACGTTGGCTTCGAGAATGGTTGGCTCACGGTTTTTGAAGCGTCGCCTGATGGGACAGTTTCATCCCAACAATTACGGTGCACACACATGTTATGCTATCAACGACTGGAAAAACTGTCGTTTTAACTTCTTCTTCTTTTGAAAGATAAAAATCTTTCTTCTTCCTCATTCAACTTTTTATGCTTGCGTAAATTACTCAGATAAAAGAAAACTCTTTCTTGCCTTCATCGTGCCACCTTTTGAATGATGGTTTTTACTATTTATCGTTGAATCCGTTTGGAGTATAACCCTCATTATGCTTTGATTAGTTTGTTCTACACGATATTTCTGTTGAACTATGCTTCGTATTTTATTGCTCTATATGTCTTATTTGCATTAAAGATGGATTATGTTTTCGCTTACCCTTGGGCCAAAAAAGAGTTTATTAAGGAAACTTTTGTTTATACGAATCGTTTAAAAATTAGGGAGTTGAGGGAGTCAGGGAGTTTAAGCAAAACTTATGAACATCTCGTTAAGGTAGTGGTGTGTGGGGAGCATGAACCTGTGTGTTGTGATGAGTCGTTCAATCCTGTTGGCCCATTTTGTTTCTTCTATACAACCATTTTACCAAAATTATGTTGTATCTTCCCCTTTTCCGTTTTTTAGAAAGAGTTGTTGACCAAGCCCAATGTGGCTCCCGCTTCTTCATCCGAACAGCCAGGCATTCATCCGAGCGTTTGTTGTCTTGTGTTCATAGTTTGACATTTCGTCGACTGTGGATGTATTCTTTTACTTTTTTTAGTTTAAACATTCTGGTAGACAATTATGGGCGTCGTTAAATAGTGTGCCTGAAAGGGGTTTGCTTTCCCTCTTCCAATCTTCTTGCAAAAATTTGAAATGCCAATTCGTATAAGTTCATCCTTCGGTTGGCGATCCGAATTTGTTGGATGACTTCTCTTTGTATTGGTCACCCAATCTTCGTTACTAGAGTGCTCGTCGTCTTAAAGACTTGCATCTAAGGGAGTGAGGAATTTGCGAATTTCCGGAAAGTCTCAAAGTTATTTTTGACACGTTGACGCTCTTAGCGAGAGAATACTTACCAAATTCTCTTATAGCTTATATTGGTATACCACGCTCTTTGCAGCCCAAGTGACTTAGTTTTGAAAATAGAAGACAAGAAAGCTCAGCAGATCACCGATCTACAGTGAGTCGTCTTCAGGCGAAGACCGTCGAGGTTGATCGTCTCCGTTCAGAATTGGTTCGTTGGACTCAAGAACGAGCTGACTAGGCTAAAGAAAAAACTAACTCGTATGATCAAGTTAAGTTATTAGAGAAAAATGTGGGTGACCAAAAGGAGGAGTTAGCTTGGAAGGAGGCCGACTTTTCAAATATGGTCGACGCGTTGAAAGACAGTGTAACTAAGTCATACATCATTGGTTTTGAGGCCGCTATGGAACAAGCAACCATTATTCACCCTCGATGGATTTATCTAAGATGAGTCCATGCAAGGCGGTGATTGATGGAAAGATAGTGGATGAATCTTAGCCTATTTCCATAATTATTTGAACATTTAGACTTTTAAAGCCTTTTGTTGTACAAAAGTTCGGTGTTAAGACACTTTTCATGTTTTATAACATGTTGTATAACTTATTTATTTTTCTTCTAAATTTTTCAAGCGCTTTTTGAAATTCTAATGTATGTCTTTGATGATTATGCATATTTATATTACAAGGAGAAAAGACTCTTATCACATAACATCTTTGTGAAGTAAAGCATCATAAAACATACTAACCTTGAACTCTCCTCTCGGATTTTTAGTAGATGGCTCATTCTGTGGGGAACGAGATATCTTTGACGTTTGACTTTATTTAATCAACATCGGATTGGCCCACCCTTAGGGTATGGCTTAATTGAAGTGTAGAGAATGATTTAGTCCGATCGTAAGATTCAGCCGAGCAGATATGTAGGAAACGATTTCACTGAGTTGGTCTGATCTTAGAATTCGGCCAAGTTGATATGTAGAAAACAATATTATCGTGTTGGTTCGATCTTAGGATTCGACCATGTCGATATGTAGAAAATGATATTACCAAGCTGGTTCGATCTGAGGATTCAACCAGGTAAGTATGTAGAAAACGATATTATTGAGTTGGTCCGACCTTAGGGTTCGACCAACAAAGGTAACTGGATTTCAAAATGATTCAAGTTTATTAACGTGCGACCTCGGTAAAAACCCTTCTTGGGAAAAGAGTGTCGCCGTAAAGAAAATGTAAATCGTTCTTCTTAAAAAATACTAGTAAAAGACTTAGATAAAGTAGAATTTGAGGCTTTCCGCATTCCATGTTCTTGGGATGGTTCCGCCGTCAAGGGTTTCCATCCAATAAGCTCCATTGTCGAGCACTTCAATCACTCGGTATGGGCCAGTCCACTTCGAAGATAACTTATTCTCGATTTGATAAGGGTCAACTTTTCGCGGTACCAAGTCGACTACCTTGAATTGTCGAGGATTTACTTTGGTTTTGTATTTCAACTCCACCCTTATTTTTAATGCTTCCAAGTTTATGCGTGCATGATCGTGAATTTCTTTAAGTAGATCTAAGTTCATCCTTCTTCCTTTGTCAGAGTTCTCGGTGGTGAAGTTTCAGACTCTAGGAGAGTCTTCTAGCATTTCTATCAGTATCATGGTGTTCATCCCATATACTAAGTTGAACGGTGTTTCCCGTGTTGTGGATTGGGTAATAGTATGATACGACCACAATATCTTGGGAATTTCTTCTGACCGTCCTTGGCCTTCTCGAGTCTTCTCCTCAAACACCTTAACAACACTCTATTGGCTGATTCAACTTGGTCGTTGGTCTGAGGATGTTCTACCGAAGCGAAAACTTGCTTGATTCCCAATTCTTTACATAAATTTATGAGCTACCGACTTGCGAATTGGGTTCTTTTGTCCGATACCAAATGCCTGGGTACGCCAAATCGGCACACCACATTTTTCCATACGAAGTGTTGGATTTTTTGGGCAGTTATTTGGGTGACTGGCTCGACTTCAGTCCATTTGGTGAAGTATTCAATGGCGACAATAAGGTATTTCATCTGACGAATGGCAAAAGGAAAAGGTCCCAAGATGTCTATTCCCCAAGTATGGAAAGGCCATGGATTGGAGATAAAATGTAAATCCTCGGGAGGTGCATGACTTCAGTCAGCGTGCTTTGGAATTATTCGCATCTCTTGACTTACTTCATACAAATTGTTAGCCAATAATACCTTGCTCGGATTTCTTTTAGGGATAGGACTCGATCGCCAATGTAATTGTCGCAAATGCCCTCGTGGAGCTCGGACATTACTCGCACGCATTATTCATTATTTATACAAGTAAGAAGTGGGTGGGTATAACTGTATCAGAGGAGATGACCGTCCACCAAGGTATACCAACCTGCATTCTTTTTTACGATCTTGGCTTCTATGGGCTCAGAGGGGAGTAGCCCACCTACCAGATACTAAGCATACGACGTCATCCAAGTGTCTGTCGAGGCGATTTGCATGATTTCTAGGTTGTTCTCCTCGAGTTGATCTCGGACGGTCACCCTTGGGGTCTTCAGGGTTTCTTGCATCACAAATCGGTGTCTTCCCCCTTTTCCTGAGCTAGCGAGTTTGGATAGCAAATTCGCTCGAGAGTTTTGTTCTTTGGGAACATGAACAAGGTCAAAAATAGAGAAAGTCTCCCTAAAAATTTGGACATACCTAAGGTAGGAGGCTAGTTGTGGGTCCTTGGCCTGATACTCTCTAGATATTTGTCCTATTAAGAATAATGAGTAGTTTTTTGCTAGCAAACGACAGGCTCCTAGTTCTTTTGCCAACAACATTCTGACTCGATTAAGACGCCATTTGGGCCTTCCAAGATGATGTCCGCCCTACTTCCTTGAAGGTTGGAGGATCCATCTATGGAGACAGGAAGTCATTGTGCTTAGGCTCAGAGTCTTTAGGGGTGAGCTATACCATGAAATTTGCGTACACCTGTCCCTTGATAAGCCCTTATGGCTCATAACAAATTTCGAATTCTGATAACTCTATGGCCCAGGGTACCATCCTGCCTGCCATATCGGGTTTCTTTAGGACCTTCCAAATAGATAGGTGAATCATTACCAGTATGAAGAAACTTTGGAAGTATTGACGCAGTCGCTGGGCTGTAAAGACTACTGTTAAGACAACCTTTTCAAAGGACTGGTAACGGATTTCTGCACCTTGCAGGACCTTGCTGATGAAGTAAATTGGTCTCTGGATTTTACCTTCATCTTGTAGGATAACCGAGTTGATTGCTTGGTCGGCAACTAAGAAGTAAAGTCTAAGGGTGGCAATGCGGGCTAGCCCACCCCATGTTTGGCCTGTCCCGTGCAAGGAGTGCAGACACATTTCACTAACTCGCTCCGCATATGAGGTAACCCACGGGCAAGCTCGCATAAGAAAATTATTATTTTTAAAAAAATTAAAATTTTATTAATTATAAAAAAACTTGTTTCTACTATTGAAAAATAAAAATTTTATCCCTGTTTCAATTCATTGAATTAAGATAAAAATATAAATTCAAGTATGAGGGTTGTTAGAAGAATTGATTAAAAATAATTAAAGTTTTGCTTTGCATCTATTTTTCCTATATATGTTTGTAAATGTATAAAAATATCTTATCAAAGTTTTGCTACAAAATATTTAAATGAAGATGACTAATCTTTTAACCATCTTGTTGAAATCTCTTCTTTATATTATATTTTTATTAACAAATTTTAAATATAATACTTTACTTAAAACTAAATCTATTGTCACTCTTCATACTAACTCCATGGCTCAACTAAAGACCTGGTTCTGGGTAACCTCTAAAGTCTCTTCTGCTTGTTTTTTCTTTTCTGAATGGTGTCTGAATCCTCTAGTTTGTATGTATTCGATCAAACATAAGTGATTTATTTAGGTTGGTCTAACTGTATTTGTTCTAGTAGCAAGTTAGTGACAAACTTTTTGGAGGAGTGGTTGTTCGTTTTTGTGATTTTGTACATGGGTTGGATCACCCCTAAAGTGATTCTTATTTATTTATTATTTATTGCTAATAAAAAAATAATGAACTCCTTTAAATGATTAAAATAAAACATTCTTTCTTTAGTACACTAAATTCAAATTTTTTTAAATAAAATAAAATAAATGTTATATTACAATAATGAGTGAATGGGGTATGATTCTTTTTTTAAAAATAAAATAATTATTTTTTTATTTATGCGAGCCAGCGGGCATTCCTAGTAAAGTCGGATGGGGTGCTTCGGAATGGGCTTGTTGAGTATTGGTAGATTTGCAAAGTACTCTTTTAGCTTTCTGAATGCTTTTTCGCATTCATCGGACCAGATAAAGTGGTTGTTCTTCTTGAGAAATTGGAAATAGGGATAGCCCTTCTCGCCACTAGTAGATAGAAAACGTGATAGGGCGATCATTCGTTCTGTCAATCTCTGTACTTCCTTTACATTAATTGGGCTTCTCATCTCCATGATAGCAACGCATTTGTCAGGGTTTGCCTCGATTCCTCTTCCAGTTAATAGGAAACCGAGAAACTTACCCGTTTGTACACCGAAGACACATTTTTCAGGGTTGAGCTTTAGATTATGCTTCCCTATTGTGGTGAAAAGTTCTTCCAGATCAGTCATGTGCACTTCCGCCCTCTCCGACGTTACTACCATGTCATCTACATAGGTTTGGACATTACGTTCAAGCATGGGTTATAGGATCTGATCCATAAGCCTTTGATAGGTCGCTCATGCGCTCTTCAATCCGAACAACATGACCTTGTAACAATACCTAGCAGCTTCGACCATGAAGGTTGTTTTATCTTCATCTCTGGGGTGCATTCGGATTTGGTGGTACCCCGAGAAAGCATCCATAAAACTTAGTAAACCATATCCCGATGCGTTGTCTACCAAGGAGTCTATGTTTGGTAGAGTGTAAGGATCCTTGGGACAAGCCTTGTTGAGGTCGGTGAAATCGGCTCACATCCTCTATTTTCCACTTGCTTTTTTCACCATTACTACATTTGCTAGCCATTCAGGGTATTGAATTTCCCTTATATGGCCAACTACAAGGAGTTTCTAGGTTTCTTCTCGTATGGCAAGACGATTTTCTTCGTTGAATTTTCTCCGCCTCTAGACTATAGGCTTGGCTTTTGTGTCCATTAGGAGGCAATGACACAAAAAGTCCAGATCAATTTCGGGCATGTCAGCGAATGATCATGCAAATGCATTAATGTTTTTCGAAATGACCTCGACAATCTTATCTTCCAACTCTTTGTGTAATGAAGCTCTGAGCTTGAAATTCTTCCCGTTTATCTCTTTCTCTGAACTTCTCCCGCGGGCCCAAGTCGCCTTTCGTCATAGAGGCAGACTCAATTTCCACGCTCGGTCCCCCAACCTGGGTCACTATCGTATGCGTGCCCTTTCTATCCCTCAGGCTGTTTTCATAACATTTGTGTGCAATTTTTTTATCCACCCTCATGGTGATCACTTTTTCGTCGAACGAGGGTAGCTTTAACTTCATATGAGACGTGGAGGGCACCACTCCTTAGGGATAGTAGTCCCAAAAGAAAATTATAAGCAGACGGTGTGTTTACCACAATGTACTTTACCATGATGGTTCTTGCATCTTCATCGGAGAAGGTCGTTCTTAGCTCAGCGTACCCTCGAACTTCTACTTGATCTCTCGTAAATCTGTCGAGACAACTATCGAAAGGTCTCAATTGATCGAGGGGAATTTTTATACCCAAAAACGTCTCTCAGAACATCACGTCGGTCGAACTCCCTTTATCGACGAGGACTTTATGTACATTTCGGCCCATGGTAATGACCGATATGACCTCATAATCGTCTTCATGGGGGAACTCGTCCTCGGAATCCGACATCGTGAAAAATAGAGGGGGTTGAGCGCTCTCGGATTGTTGAGTATCCTAGGTCATCACAGCTCGGGAGTAGCGCTTTCGCCCAAATGTCAAGATCCCTCCTCCAGAGAATCCTTCTGCTATTGTGTTGAAATCCCCCAAGATTGGTGCTTCATGGTTTGTCTTCTCTATCACACCTCCTGCTTTCTTTTCTTTTTCTGGCTCATTATCAAGGTATTTGGTCAGAAAACCCTCTTTTACCAACTTTGTTAGTTGATAGGATAATGTGAGGAATCACTCGGCGCCGTGACCTTGAGCGCAATGGAACTCACACCAGTCATCCTTCTATCCTCCAAGTATCTTGTCTGTCTTCTTTGAGAAGTGTAGCTTATTTACCACATCATACTTCATTATGAGTGATTTGTACGATGCCCGAAACCTTGGCTTGGCCCCTTCATGTCATCTTTCTTTGCAACATATGGGATGTATCTCTGGTCAGATCTCCAACTCGTGGATGTTTCGGCGTTCTTCGAGCGATGCTCTCGGTCGCTCTCCTTGTACCTTCCCTGCTTAGATTATGAGTTTCCATTTTTTATTTGTATGGCCTCCTCGACCTCTATGTGGGTTGTTTCTCGTTCTCTCATTTCGACCATCAATTCTACCTAGAAGCTAATAAGCGAATCCCTGAAAGGTCAGGTAGCCGAGGAGGATAAACTTTGTTAGCCAAAAAATGCTCCTTTAAAATCCTTGAGAACTGTTGAAAAGATGTTATGCACACGTCTGAGACTTCGATGAACCACTGGAGGGTCATTCCCGTAAACGTCCCCATGAGCATTTTGCAACGAACGACATCCGACCCGCCCAAGATGATCATCTGAGCTCTAAATGCCTTTAGATGACTCACAGGTTCTTCTACCAGAGAAAGGGGTTATCTCTGGCGTGATGAAGTGAGGCGGGATGACTCCACCATGATCTGCTGCGAAAAAGGTTGGGGGTTGTCTCTTGAGGACATGTCTGGAGAACGTGCTTAAACATTACGTTGTTCCTGCTTATGCATAGCTCTACGCAGTTCTTCATTGGTTTTCTACAACTCCTCATTTACCCGAGCGGTTTCTTCCATCATTTTTTCGGGAAGCTTCCACTTCCCCCATGAGGCGCTCTTGATTAGGTTGGGTTTCCTCTCGCTGGCGTTCTTGTTCGATTCGAGCCTCTTCCCTTTGATGTGCTTGCTCAACTCGGGCTTCTTCCTAAAGACGCTCTTGCTCAGCTTGAGCTTCTTCACGTAGGTGTTCCTACTCCCGACGATACTCCTCATTGGCTTGTTGGAGAGCCCTCATTGTCTCCATGGTTTGTTGTAAAGCGGGAGTCTCATCTTCGTCGGCATCTGGGTTCCTTGCCTCGTGTTCCTCATATCGCCTGATTGTGTGAGATTTGTGGGTTGGTATTTAGTGGGATCAATTTTACCAGCCCCATGGTGGGCGCCAAATGTTCTTGCCAACAAATTTGGGTCAGGTCTTGGTGGTTGACTTCGGGTCAGCCTTTCAATACTGTCGATTTGTGATGCTTGAAAATCACAATGAGGGAAGCTCCACCTGTTGACAAGACTTCAACGATCAAGTCACTGAGAGCATAAAAATATGAGTTTAGTGTGTAGTGTATGGAATGACACTTACCTTTTTTCGAGGTCTTAAGGCCCTTTTATAACACTCGTAGATCCTCATTCAGGAGTTAGTAACCACAAAATAATTTGTTATCCCCTTTATTTTAGGGATGTTGATAAACAGAGTATCATCTCTGATGGTTTATATTCGTTGAACTCTTGTTAAATAAATATAACTTATTCAGTTATATCTTCAGTTGTTTCAAGACCGACCTCTTCTGGGACCATTGGACCTGCTATTATTTGGACCAAGCTTTATCTATTTGGACTTTAAACTAAGTGGATTAAAAAAGATACGTTTAAGTACTTGGATCGGGACCTAAGACGACCAAATAGTAGAGTTATTGTTATCAAATTTTTTAGACCCAAATATTTGATCAACGATCAACCATAATACCTTTTCTATTCCTTGTTATCTTTGAGTTATTTGTGTATTGAACATTCTTTAGTTACATTAGATTTAGAAGAAAGTAAAATGTTCTGTTTATTTTTCTATCAAATGATTCAATAGGATTGTGATTGGGTTGACGTAAGGCAGCAGGGGTTCTTCTAGTCCTTTTTCCTAACATCAATCTCCATTTAAAGCATTATGTGTGTTGGGTGTTCTATTCTTTCATAAATGAAGATCGTTAATGCCTTTGCATGACTAATCTCACACCCATGTATGTAAGAAAACCTTATATGTTCTTTCTTTTTTTATATTGAGCTTCTAATACTTTCTGCATGATGGACCATATCACTTTTCTTTTCGTGAATTCAATTTTAAGGTATATTTTTTATAATTGCTCATGTGACATATATATATATCAATATTTTATCCATATTACTATATTGTTATAATAAGATTGTCAAATGATTCTATATTTCATAAAGATTGTCAAAAAATATTATTTTTCTATATTTTACGGTGCACTTCAATTATGTGTTGTTACGAAGGTATCTTAAAGAAAGAACACTACAACAATACGAGTTTTTACACACTATTTTACTGAATAGTCATTTCTTTATATTCACGGTTGCACAAGATCTTACACAAGTATTTCTTCTTATACTAGAACTTGTGCACTTACAGTTTTGAGAGTCCTGGGATAGAATAATTTTAATTGCACATAAAAAAAATTAAGTCGTTTGAGAACACAATGAATAAAATACATAAATTATTGATGAAATGTAAATATGAAAATGATTTTGTGGGGGTATATTTAAGAACCCACGGAGGAATAGTGCATTGGAAAGATAATTTCTAATTAGAGTGCTTAAATAAGTAAATAAAAAATAACAAGAGAGACTTAAGCACTCAAACTTAGATCTTTTTTAGAGATGACCATAGTGTTGACTTACAACACCACCCAAGGTCATCTTCCTCTACCTAATAAGTTGAATTTGATCCTTACTATGAGAGGATGCAAAGTGGAAACAACTATAATTTCTGGTGGGTAGGCAAAAATGAGATAATCCCAGTTTAGCATACCTTAAGTGTCCTATCTAGGTGGATTAATAAGTTGAATCTAGGAGATTATTAACCTATTTAGCACTTAAAATTAATAAGGCATATTAAAGCATCCCTATCTAACAAATCCTTCAAATCACCTTTATCCAAATTGGAGAGTCAAAGGTTAGTTGAATAGGTTTGTCCAATTACTTTAAAAAGAAAACTAATATTAGTTATTCCTTATAAACTTACTATGGTTTGTTCCAGATCTTACTGCTGTTAATGTTTTGCAAAATGTTGGATTTGGTGGCATGAATTGACATTTTTTTAGAAGCACTCTTCCTATTACTTTTTTCTATGTGTGTCATTCTAGTTTTTACTACTTGTATTATAATTGAATTAACTTTAATTATTTATTGAGTGAATTTCAATTATTAATTTAACTGTGATCTAAACACATTGTAAAATTATACTAACTTATATGAATAGACTTGAGATTTTTAAACGTCCAAGTCAAATTTGTGGCTGAATACACAGCCTGACCCATTCATTATATTTAAGTTAATGAATGTAGTTAAATATTTTTATTTCTTACAGTAACCAATAATATACTTGATATGTTGAGTTTAAATAATAAACTCTTGATCATATATTGTAATATAAGCCATATTCAATTTTCTTCCTCTAGTATAACAATGACATTCTAACTATATATTCTTACTCCTTGCTTTTTTGGTCATCCTTTCCATTTCTATACCTCCTTTCTCCTCATCTCCATCTTCTCTACTTCTGCTCAAGTAATCAGAGCATAAGAGCCTTTCACAGTACGCATGTACAATTTTATAATTATATTCTTGAACAAAATAGACTGTAAAAATATGCCACCTCTTTGCGTGCATAGTTGTGTGCTGACTCGTTGAGGATGTTTTCGGGAATGTCTCTTATCTCTAAGATTTCTTTTACCACTCTTATTTAAATTTTATAGTTATTTAAATTGTTACTTTTATTAACATACAAGGGAAAAAAATCAAATAATAATATTTAAATAAGCAATAATAGATACATGAGAGTGAATATACATCTTTATTTTCTTCACTGATGCATAAGTATAGAGCCCATAAATTTATACTTGTTTTTAACTGAACAAAAATGAAAAAAAAAAAGAGAGTATATGATGGGTTCTGCAACAATGTACAGGCAGTTTCTCCCTGCACCCCTACATTTTTCTTCCTGCACCCCCACAATGTTATTCAAAGATCAAATTGTCCCAATTATTTTTTAAAAACCCTAAAATGCACTTGAACTGTATTTATGTTTTTGCATTATGGATTATGGAATCCGGAAAAATTTCGGATTGACACTTCCGGTAAAATTTCGAATCCACCAATCCGTAATTCAAAATATACATTTCACATTCAAAAATCCATCATTAAAAAAAAAAGCATTTTGGATCCTCCAACCGTAACAGAAATATACATTTCGGATTTAGAAATCCGTAATTAAAAAAAGCATTCCAGATCCACGAATCCATAACAGAATTAGGCTTCCGGATTCAGCAATTCGGAAATCAATAATTTGTGCAAAAATTGCTTCCAGAACACCCCCTCATCTGAAAAAAAAAATATTCAGTTCCGGATTGATGAATCCGTAGCACACTCCCAGATTCCTATTTCCGGTAACCACGGTGTCCTTTTTCAAATAAAAGATTAAGGCCAGTTTCGGGATTTAGAAAATTGTGGGGTGCAGGAAGAAAAATGTAGGGGTGCAGGAAGAAGAAGCCCAATGTACAATGGTCTCTACCAAATTCTCAAACTTTACTGATCCATCAGATTGCCAGCAATTTTATCAATCCTTCCTGAATATTTTTTGTTAGATGAAAGAATTTAGTTTTATTGCCCCCAAAAAGGAAGAGTCATTACGTCATTGTTAACGAAAGTGGCAATCTGAGGAGAAAAGACACCTAACTAAAACACTCCGGTTAGAATTAAGGCATTCCAAAAAAATTTGATCCAACAAGTACATTACAGATGATAATAATAACAGTAATAGTGCATCATTATTTTAATTCACAAAAATCTAGTGTGCTGCATTAGGAACCAATAAAAAATTTTACAAACTGAAAGATACTGACAAAAAATGATACAATGGTTATATAACAACGAAGGAGAGGAATTACTTGGTCAAGGGGAAACTTCATGCTGCATGGCATAATGTCTGTAGACTGTAGAACACGTATAAGATTAACTCCCCAGCACCTCTCAAGCAATCAAATAGCAAAATTCAAGCAATGAGCATAAATGGGAGTATATTTCTTCATGAACTTCAAGCAATGAAGATCCGAGATAAATGTGGCATTAAAAATGGAGCCCCATTTTTGTTCTGTATTCAAGTGAAATCCATATTGTGGCAAGTGGGATTGCACGGAAATGAAGAGCAGTCAATACTCTTTACAGCTTTTCGATCAAAGTACCAATCACCAACAGATTCAGCAATTGTCTGTTCCAGGGGGCAACAACAGTGAAGAGTAGTAGCAAAAGGAATAGTATGACAAAAACTAGTACAATGTAAAGTAAACCATACTAGGATAGTTTGCTGAAGTTTTTTTAATGTACAGAAGGGTGATTTTAGAGGGAAAGGGGAGGAGAGGACACATCTTTCAATTTTAGATAAAATAACTATATAATGCTTATAAAAATAAACAAAAAATGTGAAATTAAGTTTTAGTTATTTTACTACTTCACTTTTTATTTTAAAACATTATGTTACTTTGCCTATGGTCCGGTGACTGATCCCAGGCCTAGGCAAAAAAGGAAAAATTTGTTAGACTCTGACGACAATTAACATAAAAGTTGTCAAATCCCCAATACGGATCAACGACAACAGATTATATGTGCTAATGCTAACTGCTAAGCCATTATCCAGAAGTAATGCATTGTTTGTCTCAAGTATAGTGTTAAATGCACTATATTCACTGCATCAACACCCGAATCTAGTGTTGACTATTAAATAAGTAAGGATCTTCACATTTTAATGAACAGATGTGGATAAAGAAGCTAGTCCGAAGGAGTAGCTAATTAAGTTTGGCACTTAAAATATCAGTACCATTTTCTGATTCTAAATTAGTGTTAACTGTCAAAAGCAAATTTCTCATTGTATGACCTTCCTCTTGGCTATACATCTCCATTAGCAGTTGAGTGCTTAAATTTTCAGTAAACTTTTCTGTAAGTACTTTTAGGAAAGAAAATAAGAAGAAAAGAACTAAAGAAACTCTCAATAAACTAAAACTAACTTATGCATGCATTAAAATTTTCACTTTAGATAAACTAATATTAGAATTTTTTACAAAATAACTTATGGAGAAACTTATTTCCTTTTTTCTTCATATTTTTTCTCTTAAAAGTATTTATAGAAAAGTTCATTCAAACAAGCCCTAACCCACCATCAACCTCTGATCCACATCATACAATTTAGACCAAGTCTCAAGGTCCACCTACTAACCCCATTAGATCCTCTCCAGATTGCTATCATCCAACTACACAACCTCCCATCTCCTTCCAAGAAATTTTTGTATCTAATGTGCTTCATTCACAAAACACTGCTCAGACACAAGGCCTTAAAACACCCAAGGAAATCCATCAACTCTTCATGCCACTACAATCTTACCATAGCATTTTCATTCTCCCAAAGTAGCTAGAGATTTCCAACCTAATTATACAATAAAAAAAAATCCAATCCAGGAGAGAGTTTAAAAAATGTTGGAAGATAGTTGTGAGTCTTGCAAGGAAGTAGTTATGGCTTATTTGATGTTATAGACCTTCATAACGCTTTTAAATGTTGTAAAAAGGCCCTCTCGAGATTAATGCACTAGCTAAAGGATTCAATATGTATGTTTTGTCCAAAGAATCATTTAATAATTTATTGCAGAAAATAGCATCACATATTCATGACATTATTGCTACAGTTTTTTTCAATATAGTTTTACCATATATACCTTTAGTTCATACAAGCATCTCGAGAGGACTTGCATCCATTCTTGGAAAGACTAGCGGATGACTTCTTGAAACAATATAAGTACAATATTGACATTGCCCTTGATAGGTTGAATTACAGAATATTATAAAAGGATGGAGAAATGTTCAAAGTTATACTATGCGGCTAGGGGAGGTGTACCCAGGTAAAGTCTCCCCTGTATGATAAAAATGCTAGCAATGTTCATTGAAACCCTCAAATCTCCTTTCACCGACTGAATGATCAAAAGTATGTTATCGAATTTCTTGGACATCATCACGGGAAAAATGAACAAAAGTACTTATAAAACTTATATTATCTACAATGTAAGGTTCCAAAACTATGATTACCTTATCATTTATTTTAGGAGAGTTGGGTGAATGCCACGTTGCTTCCATCTCAGTCTGGCAATGGATAAAGCAGGAATTTATAAACATTCCAATGTCCTTTCGTTGTTGGAATTCATTCACAGTCTTCAGCAAAGAGCCACGGTAACCTGACAATCATAATTTCCCAAGTTATCCATGCCTCGGAGTGGCTACTATATTTAGGTTCCAGGTTAGAATATCATTAATCAACATCTGTGCTATTCCAAATCTAATCCAGTTGAAGGCCTACAGAAATTAATAAACCAAGACTTCAACAAAATATCCAGAAACTATATGGTAGTGATAGTGTTTACTTACTATCAAGTTTATCAATCATATTAGCATTACAGTTGCGAATGTTCAGCCTGCAGCTTTGCCAGTGACCAAGGGGATCTGATCCTTGAGGTACCAAAATATTGCGTATCTAAATACACTTTAATTTGTATCAAATGTCTGAGAAATTTATTTAAAAAATGTTAACAATGAAACACGCATGCTAAGGGAGCTTACCTGCCAGAAATCATAAGCTGGATGAACAAGGAACAGTGGAGTCTTTATGTTTTTAACAATTTCTTGCGGAAAGAGACACTGCATTACAAATATACAGTTGGTTGTTCTTTAGTTGAAATATATGACCAACTAATCAAATTTTACAGTTACAGATTATACCAAAGGATGAGGCAACAAAGTATAATACGAAACTAAAAAACCTGCCTTATATGGTTCCATTTTAGCAATGCAATCTTTGTGCAAACTTTTTGCAAGACCCTGACAACATGATATACGATTATTACATAATTAAGAGAAAAAATCACATTGCACTTTTCTTTATTTATACTAATATACTTAACAGATAAGTATAATTGTAGTTCCTAAAAGAAATATTGCTATAACAATATAAGCAACCACACCTGAAGCTGGGCAACATCATGATAGAAATATCTCATTGTACTGTTTCCACTAATATCCTTCCTGAAATTTATGTAATAAAGGTTATACATTTTACTTGGTAAAACGAGATGGTGAGCACGCCATGTACAGGTAATTAGAACTCAATTTATCAGTAGCATGGTTTTTCAAATCCCAATAACAGTTAATGAAACTCTGGTCCATTACCATTCACAACTTTTTTTTGGTCAAGAAGTATCGTCCGGGGATCACCCATAGTGTGATAAAATAAAAAGGAGTTTCGGCAATTTTCAGTTTACATTTACTAGAGATTATTATGGCACAAGAAGGTATATATATATGGTTGAGAGAAACCTACTCATCTAGAAAGAAGCCTGCATCAGAAAGGCACTTAACAGTTGCTTCTTTTGGAAGTACTTGACGGAAGTTGTCACAGTGTATAAGAGCTGCTAACCCTCCAGCAGAGCATCCTGAGAGCAATGCCTACAGAAGTAGTATTATCTATCATAAAAATGCAAACAAGTTTTAAATCAAGGCTAATGCATCATAATTCATAAACAGTGCAATACATCAAAAGCATATAATCTGGAGTTTAGAGTGAGATAATAATATCTATTTAGAATTAAATTCATGTCAAAAGACAAGAATCAACATAGTAATTCCTTTCACACTTGAAACTGCACTGTTCAAATTGAAAAGCAAAGCTTTAATTTAATCCATAATGTTACCGTCTATTCTTATTGCACAAGTTCATTTAAGAGAAAAATGGAAAATATTTTTGCTTATTACTGAAGTTCATTTACAATAAAGGACAACCACTTTCTTATGTTAATCAACTCAAGCAATAATTAGAATAAAGAGAAGTTCTTCAATATAAACTAATAACAAAAAGATTATTAAAGAGTTTTTTCATTGTTGTGAATTGTGTGTTTAATCACACATGTAAACTTTTTATTTATAATCATTCAAAGTATGATATAGGGAAACCTTACGAGAAGAAATTTATATGGAGCAACCTCCCGATTTTGTTGCTCAAGGGGAGTCTTCTGGATTTGTATGTCGTAAATCCTTGTATGGCCTCAAGCAGTCTCCTAATCACAATGGAATGCACCATTTTGGGTTTTTTTTTGCAACTCGGTGACTCGGCCTTAGACTCGCGAGTTTGGCCGAGTCAACTCCGAGTTTACTCAAAAACGAGTTTGCTCCCGAGTCGACTCGGCAACCTTCACTTGACTCTTAAACTCGTAAGGGTTTACGAGTTAACCCTAGAGTTTGATAACCTTGGGTGTATCTATCTCGTAGCATATGTTGATGACATTGTTCTTACATGTAGTGATCATCATGGCATGTCATAGGTAAAACAACACCTTTGTCAACACTTTCAGACTAAAGATCTTGACAAACTTAGATATTTCTTGGGGATTAAGGTAGCACAATCCAATATTGGTATTGTTATCTCTCAAAGAAAATATGCATTGGATATTTTGGAGGAAACGGGGTTGATGAATTCAAAATTTGTTGATACATCCATGGATCCCAATGTCAAACTTCTACCCAATTAGGGGAACCTCTATCAGATCCTGAAAAGTTATCTTATTGTTAATGTCCTGATATTTCTTTTGCAGTTAGTGCGGTGAGCCAATTTCTTATTTCCCCATGTGAACACCATTGGAATGCAATCCTTCGTATACTGAAGTACATTAAAGGCTCTCTTGGAAAATGTTTGTTATATGATTCCAATAACCATACTAAAGTTGTTTGTGATTCAAATGTTAATTGGGCAGAATCTCCATCTGATAGAAGATCAACTTCCGGATCCATTGATGATAACTTGATCTCTTGGAAGAGCAAGAAACAAAGTGTTGCTTATTTGGCTTAAACAGATACTTAAATAATTGCAATTTGGAGAGGTCACTCAAATGACACTTATATGTGATAATTAGGTTGCTCTTCATACTAGCTCAAATCCATTTTTTTCATGAAAGGACCAAACATATTGAGATTGATTGTCATTTTATTTGGAAAAAGATTGTATCAAGAGATATCAAGATTGAGTTTGTTAATTCAAAATGATCAATTAGCAGATAATTTTACTAAATCCTTACGTGGGTCTAGGATTGATTATTTTGTAACAAGTTTATATGCACCAGCTTGAGGGGGAGTGTTAGATATTATGAGATATTACCCATATTATAGATATTGTTAGATATTTCTATCTATATAATCCATATTTTTTGTATGTTTCTTTTTCTAATTAAACATAACCTTGTGTGTTCAATATACACAAGGATTTATCCTACTTTTCTTTTATTTTATTTTAATATTAAGAAGCGGACTTTAAGCCTAACTCAACATTATAAAATTAGCTTATAAGGTGAGGTTTAAACCCACTTATATGAAATGTCCTTATATCTAGTCAATGTGGGATCTCCAACACCCTCCACGCTGAGACCTGTCAACTCGTGCATGAGACTATATATTTATCGGTGGTCTTGTAGCGACCGGATAGCGAGTAACCTGATAAGCCCAACAAATTCTCGCTAGGATAGACTCTAAATAGCTCTGATACCAAATTTAAAATAATAGAAAAGAAAAAATAGGATAAATCCCTTGTATATATTGAACAGGTTATGTTTATATAGAAAAAGAAACATATAGGCTAAGCCCATTAAATATATAAAAATATCTAACAATATCTATAATATCTCATAATATCTAACAAATATAAACTAACAAAAAGATTATTGAAGAGTTTTGCATTGTTGTGAATTGTGTGTTTAATCACACATTTAAACTTTTTACTTATAATCATTCAAAGTATAATATAAGGAAACTTAATATTGGCTAATAATGGAGAATATTCGTGATTATCACCAATACATAATTCCCTAATTACTAAGATCGAATCATCACTTGTAAACTTAGGAATAGACACAAAGTCCAAAGAAGAGTAAAAGAAAAACAGGAAAGAAATAAACAATCACAATGTTGAGCAAAGGCATATAAAGGGTTAGGATTATGAGTGAAACAAATACCTTTATGAAGTGCAATGGGAGGTTCAACTATGAAGGTGACATTGATGGAAGAGAAGTTGGAACCTCAGTAGAGACTAGATAAAATTGTAGTTGAGGAGAGAAACATGACAACCTTTCTAGAGTTGGAAGCTACCCAAAAAAATACATTTTATGAATTTATAAGAGAAATACCTGGAGTGAGATCATGAACAAAACATGTGTTCCTAAACATATATAGACAAAATAAAGTTCCTTTTTGGGGTTTAATATGGAATATGGAATTTGATTGTTGAGAATGGAAAAAGGTATGAGTATAATTAGAAGACATGCAATAAGAACATCCCCAAAAGGCATAAAGGAACATTAAAGTGAAGAAGAAGAGTACAAGTTGTTTCCACGAAGTGGCGGGTTTTTGCACTCAACGATATCATTTTGTTGTAGTGTGCGAGCACATGATGTTTTATGAAGAATCTCGAGTTTAGACAAGATTGAAATTGGGAAGACAAATACTCTCTTGTATTATCAATTCATAGAATTTTAATTTTGTAGCCAAACTGAGTTTCAATTTCAACAAAAAAACCTTGGAGAACTGGAGAAAACTTAATAATGATTCTTCATTGGAAAACCCAAGTACAAGAAATTGTCTATTAAAGTGGAAAAATAAAAATATCCTAATGTTGAACAAACGTGACTAGAGCCCCAAATATTAGAGTAAACAAAAGCAAACGAGGATGCATCATGCTTATTGATGTGAGGACCATAACGAGTACAAGTATGTTTACTTAGTTCACATAACTCACACTAAAAGGACTTAATGGTAGAAAAACTAGGAACAAGTAGACACAATTTTCCCAAACTCAAGTGTTTAAGGCGTTGTTGGTGTACGATAGGGATAAGGCAAAAGAGTCCTGGACTCATGTCCTCCAATCATCAATCCACTGCTTCAATCCTATACAAGAACAAAATTATTAACAAACAAGAAAGAATAATCAAGAGTGAGTTAGTTTTCTATAAGAGAATAGATTAAAAGGAAACTCATGGATAAATAAGACAAAGTTTAAAGAAAGTTTAGGAAGAGGATGGGTTCATCCAATGCCTCGAACTTTAATCTAAGAGCAAGAGTAACAGAAAGCAAGGAGTTGAGAAGGGTCAAGGAGAAAAGAAAAAAGAGATTGGTTACTAGTCATATGATCTAAGATATTGGAATCAAGTATCCAAGGTCCAAGAGAGGAAGACTAAGAAACAAAAGCTAT
Organism: Phaseolus vulgaris; assembly: GCF_000499845.2. Lineage (NCBI taxonomy): Eukaryota > Viridiplantae > Streptophyta > Magnoliopsida > Fabales > Fabaceae > Phaseolus > Phaseolus vulgaris. The sequence goes on from NC_023752.2 coordinate 15,467,329, forward strand.
AGAATATCCAGAATGTGTTAGAGTTGAAACAAATGACGTAAGTTGGTTGGTTGCTTGAAGCTTGAGAAGTTCATGATACTCAACAACACAAATTGTGATATCTAAAGTAGGAGTGGTGGCTTGGGCCACATTTGCTAGTTGAGACGGTTTAATAGCTTTGGTGAGATATCCTTCTTCAACATGACCCAACAATTGCAATAGTTGCAATGGGAACTTCCATGACCACCACCACATCCTCCACAACGTCCCCCATTGTGACCACCATGATGAGAGAAGTGAGAAAGTACCATGAAAAATTGATTGTGTTGTTTCTAGAAAGTCTCTACACCAGTAGTGAAGGCCGTAGAAGTAGAAAATTTTGCAATCGGGCAATCAAGCTTTCCAAGATATGTTTTCATGTTTGTGTTCTCTAACTTGATGTTCATCAAGTTGGTGAGTACATTGTAGAAATGATCAACACCGTCTGAATAAATTTTCTTGGGCTTTGCCATACATCATAGCAAGTTGTAAATGTTTGGTAATGTGATAGAAAATTGGGGGCAAGAGAGAACTAGAGGATGATACATAAAGAGGCATCAATTTGCTTCCAACGAGGTTGCTCAATGTTGGAAACAACGGAGGTCAAAGTTGACAAATGACGAGTCGTACCTTGGCCCTGAAAACATGACTGGACAGCAGCAGCCCAAGTGCTGTAATTTGCTGTCCCTTTGAGTTTTTCGCATGGGATCATTGATACGATGGTGAAAGTCACAAGAGAATGAGAGAAAGCCAATCAAATGAAGCCATGGAGTCAAATTGGGCCAAACAAAGCCCAAAAGTGGTTCATCGAAGAAGGAGAAGCATGGCAAGGAGATCGTCGGAGGTTGGGACAATCACACACTAATTTGAGGGTGGCACGTGCAACAAACATGTCAAAGATTGGAGGTGTGTGTGACGGAGTTAGGCAGTGATTCTTGCACAATGGTGGTTGTTAGGAGACAACTTTGATGGTTTTTGGAGAAAAGAGGGCTCGAGGGTGGTGAATGGAATCATGGTGGCTGCTTGAACAGGACGCACAAACAGCACCATATGAATTGGGTGTTTAATCACACATGTAAATTCTTTATTTATGATCATTCAAAGCATAATATTGGAAAACCTAATAATGGCTATTAATGGAGAATATACCTAATTATCAGCCTGTACATATTTCCCTAATCACTAAAATCAAATCATATATCTTTTACATTTATGATTGCAGACCCCCAATTAAAAGGACGTATACTACTAGAAAGGAGTGTGATTGTCAACCTCCAATTAAAGAAATTTATAGAAGAAGGAATAGGGTAGGCCAAATAGAAATTCCTCAAAAGCAATTTTCCTTATGAGTTGTGACAGAATGTTACAGTTAGATAGCCAACTAGGTAATTCTACAGTGGTTAGTTAACTAACTATGCTAAAGGTTGTCAATAAAGGCAGGGAAGCTCAAAATCCGGGATATCAGAATTATTTGGGAAAATTGCTAGGTGGACAGTCTGGGTAGCATCTGATCCAGTTCTATTAGAGTGCATGGAATTAAGGTAGTTAGTCAATGCTGCTGTTGTGCTGGCAGCAATGATAACAGCAATGGCAGTTTGGATGTAGAAATGATTAGTCGTGCTGTCAATTACTGCCAGTTAGTTGAGAAGGCTTTAAAAATAGGAAAATGATACTTTGACAACCCTTAAAGTTGTATACAACTCTTGATGTGATGAGTTTAGAAATAAATATATATAATAAAGGGTAAGTTTGAAATTAAATGATATGAAAAAGTATTAAAATAATAGTATTGGGAGTTGTATGAAAGATGTGAGTTGTCAATGTATCATTACCCTTCAAAATAAGAGATAGGGAGGAGAAAAATCATCTTTCTGGAGGATTATTGAGAGCAGTGAGTTGGGTGATAAGTTCTTTCTGAACATTGACACTCTTCTATCTCAAACTTGTGATCTCTCTGACCAAGATCTAGAGAACAGAATTCAATCAATAAAATCTTCATTATTTTTCTATATTCCTTCATCTATTTCTGACCCTGTTCTATGAGAATAATTACATAATATGACTTTCACTATGCATCACATGAGGATAATAAGTGCAGAACAAACAGAATATCAACCGCATTGGTCCATTCATTCAATTCTTACAGTACAAGTGATAAAATTGAGTAGAAGACTGACAACCAGGTATTATATCCATTTTGATAAGCCTATTTGTTTGAAACAAGCTCAGAAAATTTTAAAAGATATGTTGGAATTTTGTTGTTATGAAAGTATAACCTGCTTTGCTTTGGATAGGCCAATTGATAAGAGTTCATCCATAATAGCTTCCCATATGACCTGGCCTCTGAACAACAAATCACTTCCTCTCTGCTGTATAAAATATGTTTAAAAAATACATCCACATAAACCCAAATATATAAAGGTTACCAACAACCGGTATCAAATGTAAAATCAATCCTAACCTCGCTCTCCGGGTGACCAGCAAAAGATGCACCATCACAATAGCGTATCTTCACCTTGTTCCAGTTAAAGAAATCTGAATAAGTTTGACACATCACTTATTCAATATGAAGTAACATCACTTACTCAATATATCAGATCGCATCTATCTATTTTACCAACATACAAACACACACTCTACACTTTCAAGCAGTAAAATCTACACAGCGGCCACATATGCATATCCAAGGGTGAGCTGGATATGTACTTATTCAAATTTGAGGGAAAATGTCACCAATACAATCAATCATGAATATTACAACAGTATAATCTATTCCACAATCTGTCTAATGACATAATCAACAGAACCCAGAGTACCAAAATGCGCAAATTAGAACAATGATGTCTTACTCTGTCTCTAAATATGTCACCATATCATTCAATGATGAGAATGCAGCATCAGATAATTGGATGATAATAGGAAAATGTCATAAATCGAGGCATTGAAGTTAAACTCCTCAACAAATTTTAAATTCCTACAGAATTAGGGTAAAGAAAGAGAGAAAGATAGCAAGATATTGCTGACAAGACAAGTATCAACGTGTGATAGAAGCAGCTAAGTGCTACTTTGACAGTACATAAGCCAAAGGTTTAAATTGCAAGTTGCATCTGTTTCCATGACCTCAAAACGTTGATATTGCTGGAAATTCTAGACAGACGCAGCCTGTGGAATTTAAAAGTTAAAACAACGATATAAACATGTTACAGTTACAGTTACAGTTACAGATATCTAACCTGGGTTTTCAGAGGGGTCAGAGCTCAATATTCCTGAAAAAGGAATAAGTTTTTCCATATAATTGGAAGACCCCAAATGTGTGAATTTTCGTTGAGTACATGAAGCTATTGAATTGCACCACCCTCCTCCCTGCGCACACAATTGAAACCAGGTAATAATCAATAGCTACACTCTCTTCCCTGCGCACACAATTGAAACCAGGTAATAATACTTTGGAGAGAAGTGCTAGTAACACACCCTTTCTAACACGCTTTACATTATCAGTTAAAAGTCATTAGAAACTATAAAATCACGAATAAGACTTCTTAAACAAGAAATGAATGAAACCCTTAATATTTCTGGATTTTCAACAGATTGAACAAATACTAAAGAGTGCATTTAAAATGAATTATTACATGGTTAAACATCCTAACTTCTATATGCGACAGATTACTAAGTTTTCAATTATCAATAAAGAGCTAATAAAATTCAATTATACGTCATGTAGAGATTGTCCAGTGACTATAGTAGTCCCAAACTATATTACATTTTTATGCTGGAGTGTTTTGAGAACATTTCTGTATTTAACAAAGTGGTAATAAAGGTAGATTAAGTATCACACAGACATTGTATAAGGCTATGATAGTACGGAAATATAAATCTGGAACCGATCAATTTTCTGAAGAAGAGAAAAAAAAAACACAGCAATAAATATTTGCATAGTTTTTTTTTCTAAATTCTTATTAACACAGCAATAAATATTTGCATAGTTTTTTTTTCTAAATTCTTATTTTTATGCATAAACTAATTTTTAATTTATAAAAAAACTGTTTTCTTTTTGCTTCATATTTTTCACTTCAAGAATTGTTTCCCATACACAAAAATTTTTCTTGCAGTGTGTTTCCAGTTTTTCTCTATTCTGGAAAACAAACCGAATTTGACAAAAGCAATATGAGAACCTCAATGTGGAGCAACCAATTGCGAGATCCGGATCCGAACCCGCTTTGGAAATGGTAACCGGGGGCGCTCCCGTCCAAGCAAACTGCACACACAGAGATGGAAATTTGGGATTCAGTTAAGGCGAAAAACGGAGACGCGTGGGGGCGTTAGGAACGTACGCGCGCGCGTTCGGTTGGCGTTACGGAGTAGCGTTAAGGGAACGAGGGAGGAACGTGGATGGGAGGGGTAAGGGGAACGAGAACGAGAATCTAAGTGGGAGAAGAGAGTGAGGGAGAAGAGGAGGAGGAAGACGAATGCGGCGATTGCGTAGTTCTTGGAGGACCAAATTATTAGGGCGCGAAGACGGAGATTGGAAATGGTTGAGACGGAAGAAGGAGGAGAAGAAGAAGAAGAAGAATGCGGCATCGTTTTTGTGTTGTGAGGGAGAAAGGGAATGGAAAGAGACACTGGAAGGGTGCAGGTAGTCGTTGATTGGATTTTAGTCAACGCAGCGTTGATGTAGATGGATTTAATTAACAACGTGCTCAATGTGTTTAATGCTAATATCCTTTTACACTCAATATTCTACTTACATTCATTTAATAACTATTTTTTATAATAAAATATTATATTAAAATAATAATAATAATAAATATAAAAAAAAATTATAATAAAATAATAATTTATAAAGTTATAATTTGTGTAGGCACTTGTGAAAACTCCTACATGTTACTCAAACTCTTCACAATGCTCATTATATGGTCGCTATTAGTTTGATTTATTACCTATAAAAAGTGCATTAGATAAAACAAGTTTTTTAAATGTGTCTTTTTCGTTATTTTACTTTCAATCAAAAATAGTTTTATTTTATTTTTTTAATTGATATCGTTGTGCAATGTGGTGGATCATAACATATTAAAATGTTTTTAACGTAATTTGCTTAAAACTTTATGTGTATTTTTTTTTAATTTTGTATTTAGAATTAATGTGTGTAGTCTTTATTTTTATTTTTATAATGGTTGTGATGATTTTTCTAAAATTGAGGTGTAATTTATTTTCTTTGTATTGCTAAAGATAATCTATCGGATTAGTTAAAAAATAAATGAGAAATGTTTAATGAATTAATGATGTATATATTATTTTTATCACCTATTTATATTATTTTAATGAATTTTTATTTGTAAAAGTCTATATACCGATTTATATTATTTTAATAAATTTTTATTTATAAAAGTCTATATAGTAAACTCATATTATCTTTAATTTTCAATTAAATATTTTGTAATGTTATTAATGATCTAAGTGTCGATTAACATATTGAGATGTTAATGCTTTATAGTTTATTACTCGTAATGTACTTGACGTTATTCAAGATAGTCAATAAATAAGTTAACACTTTATTATTGAGGTGTCTTCGTACATTAGCCCTTTATGCAGGAAAAGGTATCCACAACGATAAGTTTTGAAGAAAGAAAATTTTGATTATTTAGTAGATATTTCATCATATCATATTATTGATGTACATTGGCCCCCAAAATTGAGTAGATATAAGAAATGTTGAGTTTAAAACTTTGGACAATATTGATAATTGTGCGCATTTCATGAAGATTTCAACATTATGAAATATGATGGATCGAACTCATGTGATGTTAGATGAAAATTATTTAATTCTTGGTAGAGGTTGTCATAGTTAGCATATTGACTCTATTTACTTGTAAATAAATGGAGGTCAATATCATGAAGGGACCACATTTTGTGTACAAGAAACTTTTATAGTTGTGTTGTTGTCGATTTTTACTTTTTAAGAATGTCTTTATTTTCAACCTCTTGGGAATTGTTGAGATTTGAGGAGTTTTTGAATAGCATGAAGTTGGATGATACGAATTTGATGAGTGAATACAACTTCGATGAAGATAGTAGGTGGACAAAGACATTTGACTCATTCCAAGAGGTGTCCACTAGTCAAAGTTTAAACCGAGATAGAGGAGATATCTAAAAACTTTGATGAGGAGAAATTTATAAGCAAGATAAGGATGACTTGCCAATAAAATGGGGTTACAGGTGGATGGATCCTTCATGTAAGAGAATATTTTTCTAACTATCGATGCTCTTCAATTTTGCACACAATTTCTGATAGTGTGGGCATTTTAGAGTGCCTAACTACTCATGAAATGGTTGTCATTTGAAGATGTTGTTCAAACAATAATATTTGTCATGAATGAAAAGGCTATTCATATGAGCTTTTCTATTTTTGTTTTATAACGAATCTGCATGTCTACTTTCCATTAGACGAATTTACTATGGGAGTGTTATGAGTATTAAATGTAGCTTTAGCATAATTTCATTTGAATAATTAGACATCGTTGCAAGTTTTTTGAATTATGTGTATGGCCTTGCATGTGAGAGTGAAACCTCAATTGCTTATTGCATTTCTATAGTACTAGGTTAGGTGACAATGTTGGGTATTTTCAATAGTTGCTCAATTGGGCACATGTGTTGCTTGCCCCATTACTTCATCTTACAAAAACTCAAAGGTGTTTTTTAAGGTATTGGTAGAGCTAACAAATTCTCAAATTCTTTATGATAGTGACAATAAAGTTTGCATTTTATTGGTCTAGAGAGATCTTGTAAGGTATCATATCTAGTCGAGATCAATCATTATATACAAGGAATTAGAGACATTGTTAGTGTTAAACCAACATTCTAAAAAAACTTCTCACTCAAAAAGTTATCGAGATTTTCTTATCGTTGTGTTACCGATTCGACCACTCTTAGTTAACACAAGTATTGTTTGACAACTAGTCAATCCGAGCTAACACGAGTATTATTTGACAACAAGTTTGAGTTATACAATTTTGTTTTTATAAGGTTTTGCACTCAACAAAGTGGATATGAAATGTGAATGATATATAGTGAAAACACACTATTACAAAGTTGAAAGACAATGTTTTTTAAGCATTTTAAGCTTTAAAGAATGAAACATTTGAGAGTTTTATGTGCGTACGAAAGTCTTGCATGAATGTGACGTTAAGAGTTTATTTGCATGAAAAACTTTTATTCATAAACATCACAAAAATATTAGTTATGACCTAGTGCTTCTGCATTGTACTTTTGTACTTTGTGTCAAAACTTTTAGAATGTATGTTGTCTTTTAGCTAACACTATTGTTATACCTTATTCTTTGAGTAAAAGGACGTGTTTTATCTAAGCAGCTATTGATAACTATCGTTTTGCTGTCAAATTAAAATGATTTCAGCATAGGCTTGTCTAACGCTAGAGAAGTGATAATATAATTGTGGCCAAATGACCTCAAATCGTCTCCCAACGAATCCAATAGTAAAATCAGAAAATCAGTGTTTAGAACCTATCTACAAGCAACAACAATAATAATAAAAAAGGGTTAAGATTGTTGTGTAGAAAATATAAAAAAAGATTAAAATAACAATTCAAAAGTGGTTGATCACCAAGTTCTTCCACCATTGAATTTTTCACAAGTTCTCTAAAGATTAATCCTTTCTCAATCCTCCAACAAAGCTAAACCAGATTGAACATGTGCCAATCTTATTTAACTAAAACTCAACAGTAAAACATGCGTCTACTGGTTTAATCAGTACCCACTTGGTTCCATGCATATACTCAATGTGAATGCTTATCTCCCCTCTCTTGAATCATGTGCCCAAGAAATTAATTAGAACAATGCGAACTAACTAAGAAACCAAAGTTTAAGATAAGGAAGACTCTCAATCATGCGCTCAAGTACAACCTCTCACAAAAATCAGAAATCAATTTTCTAGGAGATTAGAATATTAAAACAATTGCTATAGAGAATTAAAAAATAAAACTTTTATTGACCAAAACCTCAGAACTCAATGGGAAATTACAAAGGAATTAACCAAAAAGGTTTAGTCTTCCATGTGGAGGCAAACACAAAAGAATTACAAAGAAGAAAAGAAACTAAGAAAACCCTATAAAGCTCTCCCTTTCTCCTTGAGACTTGTGTCTTTTTATAGGCTTTTCTGCTCCAAGGATGTTGGAAAAATATTCTAGTTTAGATTTTGTTAAAAGTTTCCAAGTTTCCAACCTTCCAGAATTCTTGTATTTTGCAGAAGATTTGCTTCCAATTCTATTTCTAAGATATTGTAGATTTTATTTTCTCTTTGTTCTCCTCAGAATTTGTTTTCTATTTTGAATCAAAGAAGAGATTTGCATATTTGGCCCAGAGGTAAACACTTCCTTCAGACCATTTACTCTAAAAGCACAAAATTAACAAAAATAATAGTTAAGGCCCAAATAAACCCAATTATATGAATATTAATTCAAACAAGACAATTTTTCCCTGCGCCATATCATTTTTTATATGCACCAAACGTAAATTTTTAAATCCAACTTTGCCCTTGTCACATATTTGCTTACGAATGCCAATATCCAGAAGTCATATTTGCCTATGGATATTGACATTTGGAAGTGTCAGCTTTGCCTATGGATATTGGTATCCAAAAGTGTCATGTTTACCTACAAATATTGTCATCCGGAATTGTACTCTTTGACTACGGATATCTTTATCCAGAAGGCACTATCATGCTTCCGGATATACATATCCGGAAGCCAAACATTCTCAACTTTTATTCTTTGACAGTTTGATGATTTTGGTACTTTTAATAGATTAAAACCCCCTAAACTAAATCAATTTAAAGAATATAAGTAAAATCAACATTAAAAAGGTATCCATAATTTCAACTTCTTCTCGTTCAATATAATCTTTAAAGTACTCATTTGGAACTAAAGTACGAGGACCACCACGCCTTCTTCTCACAGATGCAGTTGGTCGCACACGATCCATATTAGAAGATTCTCCTCCTTTAGTCCTCACCATGTTCCTAATCATAAAATACCATCAAATAAAAAAAAGCATATACACCGACTTCCGAATTTCCATATTCAAAACCACTTGAAAACACTATCTTCCATATTTTCTCATCCAGAACTCATACGGATATCCATATCTGGAAGCTATAAATCACAAAAAACCTTCTGAATATAACCATCCAGAACCCCTCCGGATATACACTTTTGGAACACAAAAAACACTTTTGGATATACATATCCGGAAGTCAAAGAATTTACGAAATGTCCTTCTCGCTATGCCGCCACTCTTTGCTGCTTTGCCTCAAGGAATGTTGGTGTGTGTATGGACTTCCAAATATGTTGAATTCTACCCTAATCTCAATAATCTAGAAGAATAATTTCATGCAGTAGTGTGAGTGTTGAGTGCATATTAAACTTAACCTAATTTCTACTTTATTAAGGGTAAGACAGTCATTTCATATGAACCTATTGGGTGCTAGTTTGAAATTATATGGTGCAGGGAGAATCCGCCTTAAAACAATGAATTTATTTATTATTATAGTCCAATAATCTATGATTAAAGTTATTAAGTGTGAATAAATATATGCTCATCTAATACCCCCAGACTTATCATTTTGCATTCTTGCATTCCTGGGCAAAACACTCTAAGGTTTAAAAAGAAAATAAAAAATAAAAACAATGCAAATAAAAAATAGCAAATTCAAAGAATGTGTAATGACAAACATGATATAATTTCAAGAAATCAAGGAATCAATAAAAATGTGAATGGAAATTCCTATATTTAAATGCACAAGCAAGTAATAGAAATTCAAAGGTTGAATCAAGAATGACAAAACTTTTACTAGATGCTTTATAGCTCTCAAGTGTTTAGGTTTGTATTTCCACTCAACACTCATGCAGACAAACACTATCATATGCTTAGCAAAACTCTAATACTCACAACAATTGATAAACATGCAATCAAAGATCAATAAGACTTTTTAAGGGATGTAATAAGGCTAAGGTAAAGGTAGGTAAAATGGAGGAAAAGAAGCTTAAAAACCATAGAAAAATAAAGGAGTAATGGATGATAGGTCTAAAAACAAGTGTATGTATCATGACAATTCAACTCCTCTTTTTATTTCAAGATATCATTTTTTTTCCATACAATAGATAATATACCCAGTGTATTAGACGATTCACTCTTATTTTCTTTATTAGCTCTTCTTTTTGTTGTTTTTTCCTTTTTTTTCTATCTTTTTTTTTATCTGGAGAGGTAAACTATGAAAATGAGATACACCCCCACACTTATTCAAGAACCTATTCCCAAATAATTTTAAAGCTCCTTTATCTTCTAAGGTAGAGACAAACATGTTTTTTTAGTTTTCGACTTATAATGTGGGTTAAAAACAAGAAAAATGTTATAGGCCCAAAGGACTAACAAATGGATTATCATAAAGATAAACTAATATAGCTAGTGGGTTAATTTAAACAAAGAATGTCTCTATCATATCAGTTTATGCACGTAAATCACAGTTGTAAAATAAAGAATCAAGCTAAGTTCTAGAGTATAAACAAATATGAGTGAAAACACACTAAAAAGGAACATTAAACAATATATCAATTAAGGTTCAAAAACTCACTGGGGACAATCTATCAAAAGATTCAACCCTAAATTTTTCAAACCAACTTATTTTCAATTTTTAAGAAAATCCAAACAACAAAGATCAAGAAATCAAGATTTGCAAGAATTATAAAACATGTCAGTCATTAGACAATCCTAAAAAAACTTATTTATTTTAACAAAAGCAAAAAGAAATAAAAAAATAAAAATCAAAAGACACAAAACAAATCAACAAAAGAATAATCTTAAACTATGATTCTCCTCTCTTACACTTAAATCACACATTGTCCTCAATGTAAATCAACAAATAATGTGTATGATAAAAGTGAAAGAAGAAGTAGTCCCTCATTCAGCTTGAGGGAAGTGGCAACTGCAACAAATCTCCTCAACCATCTCCTCTGCAATATAAGCCAATGGCCTTCGTATAGTGTAACACAAAGATGACGATTGTTGGAAGGTTTGGCCAAGACATGCAATACCTTGGTAAACTATGAAACAAACATGCTATGACAAAGAAGCCTGAAAATAATAAATAAAAATGGGGTGGGTCTGGAGGGTGTGTGAAATGTAAAGTTTCTTCTATGGATGGATGATGGTACTGTCCAGAGTATAAATGAAAAACACAAATTTATTCAATATAAACAATCTGATATGGTTAGCTATCTGGGGATCGTCTAAGGCTAGACAGTCTAGCTAGGGTAGACAATCTAGTTAAGGTGGGAGATGGAATGAAATATAAGTCAGGAAGTGATGGTGTCAGATAGATAGTTTTTTAGTGGAGACTAACAATTTTCATATACAAATACTTTAACACTCTAAACCATCACTTTGAAGTAATTCTTATTCATAGTTGTAATTTGCACTAATTTTATTATTTTTGAAATGTTTCATATATGTAAGAAAATCATGCCTTTATTTTTTGTTCATTTCATTTCATAGCATTAAATTTTATTTTTCTTTGAAGTCAATAAGTCATTTCATTTACTATAAAAATTTATAGATTACGCTGCTGCCAAGAGTTTTGAATAATAGAACATTTTAACTTTCAAATCTTCTAAATTGCTTACAATTTTTTTTAAGATTAAATATAGTAGAAACACATGTCATACTTTATGCATAGATCAACCAAGAAAATCTTGAGTTTAAGAGTTAAGTAAACTAAAGAATATTTTATCTTCACATTAGATTTTGGTCATAAAGAATTAAAATAATCATTATGTGATATCAGTTGGAACAATCATTATCCGTGTCACACTATTTTGGCCATCACCATTCAAACGATCTGACATTTATTGCTGTAATTGATTTTATCACAAACTCATCGCGTCTGACAATATATTAATTTATAATAAATGTGTAATTAAAATATTAAATATCATAATATTAAAATAAAATAATTATTAAAAAATTATAAAATAAATATCTGCCTAAATTAAATATATATTAGAAGGTGCATACTACTCTACCTACTTAATGTACATTAGAAAGTGCGGATAGGATATAGATATATGTACATTCTCATATATTATTTGTAGGTATACACTACCTACTCAGTATATAAAACAAAATAATATATTATAAAAGCAAATAAGATATAAAAATAATATAGAATAAATTTTGATAAACTATTACTATTAAATTGTTCTTCAAATTAAAGATCACAAAAAAATCATCATAATTATTTCATTCATTTTTATCATGATTTATTTATTATTAGTTTATAATTCCTTAAATTATGACATTATTTGAGATTTTCTTCCAATTAGTTGTATAAAAAATGTAAATATAACATGATGACATATTCTTTGATTTTATCATTTATAAATTTAGTTGTATATGCATTTTTTAAATATTATTGTAAATTTATATTATAATATTTTAATTTTATTATAATTATATATATATATATTTTAAATGTATTATTATATACTTACGTGTAATCACATTTTATAATATATTATTATAATTTAATAAATACATTATGATAGCTAAGATATTAAGATACAGATATAAAATTAAAACAGATAACAAATTTAAAATGTCTGGTGAATAAAAAATATTTATACATACAACATATTTAAAAAATACAGATATAAATAAATTAATTATAAATTAAAATAATATAATGTAATTTTTTATTATATTTAATAAACACACACAACATATAATAATAATAATAATAAAATAAAAAATCACATAGCACGAGTTTTAATAAACTAGTATTTTCAAACTACTTGAATTTTTTTAAAATAAAACTAAATTATATTTTTAGTTAGATCGTTAATAGTATATAATTTTTTAGATTGAGTTTCTAAAAAATTTAAAATCCTAAAAAATTATAATTTTATGACAATTTCAAACCCTGCAAACTAACTCAAATTCCAAAAGCTTCAATTTAGAGATCCAATCATTATTTTCATTTAGAGACTATTTTTTTTAATAATTAAAAAACCAAATAAAAAATAGCCCTAACTCATGTTAATTTGGACCGCAATTGGGTGTTCCAAATTCATTCTTCTTGATCAAAACGACTGAGCCTGGCCCACGCACCAGTCCCCGCTCAAAACCTCCAAACCAAAATTCTCATTCCAAATTTAATCACTTGCTCATTCAATCACAATCTTCTCTTTCATAGTTGAGCTGGAGAGTGTCGAGTTGAAACATCGATAGAGAAGGAAAAAGTGTTTCCAAACACCATCAGGTATAGGGTAACAATGCACAAATTGTTCCTATATCCCTTTCCTTTTGGTTTTGTTTTAATTACCAGATTTAGTTTAAGTTTATATTCTTTATTCCTGTCTATTTCATCTTAAAAATGTAATATGATCCTTTATCTGTTTTGCTAAAAAAATTATGTTTTCTGATTTTTTGGTGAAAATTTTGAATTCGCATGGACATATGAACAGGACTGACTCTCTGGGTTGTATTTTTCTTCTTCTGAGATGCTAGGTATTTGATGAAAATACCGACACATTGTATCTCACTAGTGTGATACAACAAATTAGTGTGTTCAGGAAATCATTCAACACGTTTATACTAAGAATCGCATCAATTTCTTTGTTATGCGCTGAAGCTATTCCCGCTTGCTTCTATTGCACGCGCTTCAAAATTTTGAAGGCGCAAAAACAAACCCCCACTTGGAATGTGATATGCTTAGTATGTGTTGAATTGGTTTGGGTGTAAGAATACATATCAAGTGATGGTTGTAGATTGAGTAATTACTTGTTGATAGTTTGTTTATTTGGTTTAATTTGAATATTTGATTTAGCATAAGCTGGTTAATGAATTTTCTACACCAAAATTTTCCTCTTTGGTGTGGCGTGAATAATCAAGTTTTCTTTTTTATTTGTTTGGTTGATGCAATTTGAAGCCTTCAAAAGTTGTTGGGATTTGGTTGTTGTGTTTTCAGATGCTTCCATTTATCTGATCAAATGCTAACAAAACATGTGTAGTAAATGTGTGATTTAAATCAGACCAAAGCGCATGCTACTATTTAGTAAAGACAAGGTTGAACATTTAAAAATGCCAAATCAATCAGTAGTTTTTTAATTTTTTATCTATTAACCTATGCCTTCATCCTTGGATAGAAAATGAGTTATTCTAAATTCTTGTACAACATTTTCTCACTAATCCCCCTACTTAGCAAACAAGAAAGTACTCCATATATTTTTCTTATGTTTTACTGTATCAGTAGTGATTAATAGGATATAACATTACTCGATAATAAAATTGTTTTTTAATTTAATTTCTTCTTAAGGCAGAAAAAAAAACACATACCAGGGAACATTCTCAAGTTCCAGGAGTTTGGCTTAAATTGAAACTCTAAATATAGTGGATATTTCTTCATGTTAATGGAGATTATCCTGATTTTGCAGATATAGAAGATGGAGTTTTGCCCTACATGTGGTAACATGCTGCTGTATGAATTGCCCTATTTGGATCGGCCTGCAAGATTTTTTTGTTTTGCTTGCCCATATGTTTGCAACATCCACAATAGGGTAGGAATTTACTTTTTCCTCTTCATGCTTCTTTAATATGTTTTTAGCAGCTTGTGCATGGTTTTTATGGTTTCACCTCACAGGTTAAGATCAAAAGGAAGCAAAGGTTGGTGAAAAAAGAAATAGAGCCTATAATCTCCCCTGATGACATGAAGAATGCACCAAAAACTGAGGGTATACTTTCTTTCTTTCTTATTTTGTTAGTCATTATCTTTGAGAGAATTATAGTTTAGGATGTTGCATAAATGTATTCAGAATTCACCATATATTAAGCACTGTGAAGAATAACTAATCATCTTCTGAATGTTTCTCTCTCTGGAGCACAAATACTCAGTTCTTAATACATTATCAAAGTCCTGTACTTATATGATAATGAAAGGCATATGGTACTTAGAGCAAGAAGATAAGTGTTTCAGTATGAACCCTTCACACATGTTATTGCAGAAAGACACGGATAGAGTTAGGTTGTAGTACATCTTTTTATTGCTATACATAGCTGCTCTGGTTCTTATGTCATACCTTGGTCTCCCATATTCTGGTTCCCATGGTTCTTGTTACTGGGCCTTGAACCTCACTTCTCTTGTCACTCCTGAGTCTTGCTCACGCATTTTATGTTCAATACCTCCTGATTCTGTTGCATATTTTTTGAATCTTCACCCTATTGCAATAGCTTCTTCCCCCTCTGTCCTGTGCCTTCGGTAATGACTGGGATAATAGGAACTAACCCAGATTTTACTTTTCACATTGTTTGTTGCCTTGTTGAGTAAAAACAAAGAAATGGTTTGAAAAATGGGATAGAAGGCTCTAATACCCTGGTCTAATTCTAGATTTAGTAAGTTTGCTTCTTTGGAAGCTGAAGATGATTCTGCTCCACTGTTTGCATTTGTCTCTGTAATTGTGAAATTAAATTACCAATTGTGTGAACTAGTCATTGATCACTGGAGATGAAGTGATCTGTTGGTAATTCCAATATGATTTAGCTTTGAATACAAATTTGGGAATACTATGTGAGAAATGCTAGCGACACTCTTTCTAGTCCTCTCTGCTATAAGCTGTAATTTATTGTAAATTATAAGTTTTTGTTAGTTACTCTTCTCATTTTGTAAGTCTCACTTCTAATTTAAAAGTGGGACCCCCAAACTTGCGATTTGTAATAAGTTTTAGCCAATATTAGAGTGTTGCTAGCATTTCTCATACCATACTACTTAATACAAGGGAGAGCTAGCCATGGTCCAATGGTTAAGGGCGCTGCCTTTCTTACTGCAAGTCATAGATTGAAATCCTGGAGGCAATCTCTTTGTTTTCAGGGATAAAGCTACCCATATTTACCCTCTCCACTCCAAATCCCATTTGGTGAGAGACTTGTTCATTAGGTCTCTGTATGGACCCTTTCTCGTGGTGAATCTGTACAAAGCAAACAATGACGAGGAATCACAAAGAAGTGTGATTTGGTCTGACACTCTCTCACACTGCAATAATTTATCATAATACTTGTAGTTGAAATTGAGTTGTAGGAAGTATGAAACTTGAAATTTTCTTCCGGTTCAGTTTGAAACTCACATGGATTGAACTAAAGCTTAATCTCTAGTAATTCACGAGATTGTTGAATGATACTTGCAACACATGTTATGTTTGGTTGTGTCTGTATTGCAGTTTGGCTTGTTAACTCCTATACAATATGTTTGTTAAGTTTGCTTTCTTTGAGCTAAGGCTTGTTTTTCTGTTCATGGACTTCCATCCATTTTGATTTCTCTTCTATCGATAGGTTTTTAGTTGGGTACAAAGTTTAAGAATTTTTATAATTTTTTGGTTTTGATCAATAAGTTTTGTTTGACTTTGTTGAAAAAACATATAATTGATTGATTGGGGAAATCATAAACTGGAGCCTAGTTACATAGGTAACAGTTATAATGACCAAACTCTCATTCTTCTGAAAAAAAAAACGATTATTCTTTCCAATGTCGTATAAAGATATTTTTCAGGGATAATGACTGATATATGTGATATTTGTTTCTATGTTTTTTCCTTATCAATTTCTTGTTCTTTTTCCCCCTTTTTCTCACTCATTCCCTTTTGTTGTAGCTACTTGCCCATATTGTGGTCATGGTGAAGCTGCTTTCAAAGAATTTCAGACTAGATCTGCAGATGAGCCAGCAACTCTATTTTATCGTTGCTTGAATGAAAAATGTCAAAAACAATGGCGGGAAGATTGACTTCAACCTTGTGCCATATATTTTTGGTTGTCCAAGGACAGAAAAGCTTTTCAAGCTGATTCTAATTCGGCTTATATGACAGTCACGAAGTTTTGGATAGTTTTAAAAAATTTCTATGACAAATGCAGTATATTCCTTTTTTTTTTAGTTATTGCTATTATAATGATCATAGTCATGAAAGATTCTTTTAAAGATTAAAAAAGTGAGATGGAAAAAATTCTCATTCATGATCTATAAACGAATTGAAATTGCCAAATAAGATAAAAGTTAACATGGTGTTATTCAGTGTCAAATGATAGCTCTATTATTCAATGCTATTTTCTATAATTTTTAAAATTTATTTGGTAAGCAGGTAGAAATACGTTTTTAAATATTTTCAAATCAAATGTAATGGAAATGTGGAAGTTTACATAGTTGGAATTAGTTCAAGAAAAGAAAAGTTTGGCCAAACAAAATTCAACTGCAAATATATTTCATTTATATATTTTTTAAGTCCACTGATTTTACATTCCTTTGAAGTATAAATTCTTCTATCTCTCTTCATCTAAATTGTTTTAAAAAAAAAACAAATAATTTTAAGGAAAATAATAATCTACTGATTAATATAAATTTTTTTAAAAATAAGAAATTGTATGTCTATTACTCAAATTTCAACATGTAAATACATTCCTCTCACAAAATTATTTTCTACGTAAATTAATTTTACTTTTCTTTGCCGTTTAGGTTAATTACAATTTAAACTCATGTTTCTTTCTTTGTCTAATTTATTTTTTAAAAACAAATAATTTCAAAAAGAATAATAATTTGTTGTTTATTAACGGATTAATACAAAATATTTTAAAAAATAACAATCAAATTTTAACACGTAAATAGATTTATTTTACATAATTATTTTTCTTTGTAGTTTTAGTTATTAATAATTTAAATTCATCTTTTTTTTTTAAATAATGAAAAAAGAGAAATATGAAAACATCTAGAAGAATGACACAGGCAAGCATAAGTACTCAATTATCATTCTGGGCGGCCACGAAAAGAAATTTAAATTCATTTTTTTCTTTTTATCTAAATTGTTTTTCAAAAACAAATAATTTCAAAGGAATAATAATCTACTATTTATTAAGTAATTAATACGAAATATTTTAAAATATAAGAAATTGGACATGACTCTATTACTTCAATTTCAACATGTGTAAATACATTTCTCTTACATATTTGTTTTATAAGTCCATTAGTTTTACATTCATATTTGGAGTTTAGGTTAATGATAATTGAAATTCATCTTTCTCCCTTATTCTAAATTGTCTTTTAAAAATAAATAAATAATTTCAAAGAAAATAATAATCTATTATTTATTAACTTATTAAAAAAACTTTTATAAAATAAGAAATTGTACCTATTATTCAAATTTCAACACATATAAATATATTATTTTACATAATTATTTTCTAAGTCCATTAATTCTACCTTTCCTTTGTAGTTAAGTTAATGATAATTTAAATTCATCTTTCTCTCTTTATCTAAATTATCTTTTAATAAAAACAAATAATTTCAAAGGGAATAATAATCTACTCTTTATAAACTAATTAATAAAAAATAAGAAATTGTACGTCACTCTATTAGTCAAATTTCTACCATTCCTTTTACATAACTAAGTCCACTAGTTTTACATTCATTTAGAGTTTGGGTTAATGATAATTTAAATTCATCTTTCTTTCATCTAAATTTCCTTTTCAAAGTAAATAATAATATGTGGTTTATTAACGGATTAATTACAAATTCTTTTAAAAAATAAAAAAATTGTACCTACACTATTACTCAAATTTCAACATGTGTATTTACATTACTTTTGCATAATTGGTTTTTAAGTCCATAGTTTTACATTCCTTTGGAGTTTAGGCTAATGATAATTTAAATTCATTTTTCTCTCTTCATCTAAATTTCATTTTAAAAACAAATAATTTCAAAGGAATAATGATCTGCTGCTTATTAACAGAATAATTCAAAATTATTTAAAAAAATAAGACATTTTGGGACATTTTGGGTAGCAAAAACTTTAGATACATTGCATGAGCATTTCTTTTGGCCTCACATGCGGAAATCCGTACATAGCTTTTGAGATAAGTGTATATCATGTAGAAAGGCTAAGTCTATACCCTCTTCCAATTCCAACAATGACTTGGGTAGATATTTCAATGGATTTTATCTTAGTCTTCCCAAGACATCAAAAGGAATGAATTCTATCTTTGTGGTTGTGGACCGATTTTCTAAAATGGCTCATTTTATACCATGCCACAAGGTAGATGATGCTTGTTATATTGCAAATTTCTTCTTTAAGTAAGTTGTTAGATTACATGGGATTCCTAGAAACATTATTTCTGATAGAGATTCTAAATTCTTAAGCCACTTTTGGAGGACCTTATGGGGCAAACTTGGTACAAAACTCTTGTTTTCTACTACTTGTCACCCCCAAACTGATGGTCAAATTAAGGTGGTTAATAGAACTTTGGGTCAAATACTAAGATGCT
The DNA here is from genome assembly GCF_000499845.2 of Phaseolus vulgaris. Classification (NCBI taxonomy): domain Eukaryota; kingdom Viridiplantae; phylum Streptophyta; class Magnoliopsida; order Fabales; family Fabaceae; genus Phaseolus; species Phaseolus vulgaris. The sequence continues at coordinate 15,486,704 of NC_023752.2, forward strand.
TTATTTATGGGAATCCTAGGGTATGGGAGAATTTACTACCTCATATTGAGTTTGCTTATAATAGAGTAGTAAATTCTAACACTTCCCACTCTCCTTTTGAGGTTATTTATGGGTTCCATCCTTTAACACCTCTCGATCTTCTTCCAATTCCTGTACTTGATGATGTTCTACGCAAAGATGGTTTTGAAAAAGGTTCTTTTATAAAAGACTTGCATAATCACATCAAGCTACAAATTGATAAGAAAGTTGGCAAGTATGCTGAAAATGCCAACAAAAGGAGAAAGACATTAATCTTTGAAAATGGTGATTGGTTTGGCTTCATTTGAGAAAGGATCGATTCCATACTCATAGGAAGTTAAAGCTTTTGCCTCGTGAAGATGGTCCTTTTCAGGTCATCAAGAGGATTAATGATAATGCCTATGAGTTAGATATGCCTAATACTTTTCTTGGTAGTCATACTTTTAATATCAGTGATCTAACTCCCTTTTCTGCAGGTCTTCAAAATTCGTGGGCGAATTCTCTCCAACCCGGGGAGCATGATGAAGATCAAGTAGAAGAGGAAAGTGAGGCCCAAGCACAAGAACCTCAAGGAAGGATTACAAGGAGCAAGGCTAAAGTTTTGGGTAAAAAGCATCAAATGTTTTATCTTTTTGTAATTACCTATAAATTTGTAAATAATATAGGATTAGCTTTAGGAAGATGCCAAAAGAGGAAAACCAAAAGACACCTCTCATGTAAGGCTCTTAGGCGCTAATTTAGAGTAGGAACTAGAAGAATGACTCTTCAAACTCCTTTCTCTCTTAGGCGCTATTTTAGAGAAGGAACTAGAATAATGACTCTTCCAACTCCCTTGTATAAATAGAGGTACATGGTGCCATGTATCATAAGTTGAAAATGAATTTTTGAGTAAAGAAACTATACCAAATTGGTGAAAGAGTTGTGTGAGACTTGTTCTCTACTCTTCTTCCTAGTCTTATCTTGGGAGGTTCTTAGGACTCTTTAAGTTGCGGCATCCACTTATCTTGAAGCTTCTTCACCCTTCAAGTGGCGTGAAACACTCCAAAAATTATCAACCACATAAGTCCATCTCCTTTCATCTTCCATAATTACCCATTTGTTGTTTTCTTGTAGTTTTTCAATTTCAATCGGTTCAATTGTTTCATTTTGTTGTTTCCTTTCATTTGTTGCACTTGTTCTTCACTTTGTTAGGTTCCTTTCCTTTGTACATGTTGTTCTTGTTCCATTTTCCATAGAAACCCATTTCTATATTGAATTCTTGAGTTTCAATTGGTGAGTTTTGTTATTTGTTGTGTTTCAATCGATAGTTTTAATTCTTGTTGTGTTCTTGTTTCAAATCTTGTGTTCTTTTGTGTTCTTGATGAGTTCTTGAATGGTTTAGAATCTTGATCCAATTCTTGAATGATTTATAAGGGTTTTTTAACGAGGTCACGTAATATATTTTGATTGAAGCATTCTCGAATGTTTGTACAATGCAGTTATGAACATGTTTACTTGCGTTAGAGGTCTCGAGAGCGAGGGAAATGCAGATTCGTAGAGAACGTCCCACTGTATAAATCGTTCAATTCCAAAATCTCTTGGGCAAAATGTGCAGGAAACTTTTTTTTTTCATTTTCTAATAGTATAATTTGTAAATCTTTCAAACTCTAAAATTTGAAATATAAAATTGTATTTTAAATTCTAAAATTTCAAAGATATTTTTTGAGTTTAAAAATACATTATTAACTCTAAAATTTGGAATACAAAATTGTGTTCCAAAATACCTCCCTTACCAGATGCACAACTAGATGAACCATGATGTCAAAAAAATATGGAGAAAAAAAAATCTCCAATTCACACAAGATAACTGGTTAAAAGTAGATGGAAGAGAAGAATGAGCACAAACGGGTTAAAAATAAAACGACGTATTTCTTTTTTGTTTTCTTTTGTTGCAATTTTTTTTATAAAAGCTTTTATGTTAGGCATCACTATGCAACTTGACATCTCGACTCGGTAGACACCTCAAGTAATAACAATCATATGCCATCACATGAAAAAAGTACCCGTCCCTGTCCAAGTCGGGGCAACACGGATGGATGCTACCTGGTTGATCCTGACAGTATTCATATGCTTGTCTCAAAGATTAAGCCATGCATGTGTAAGTATGAACTAATTCAGATTGTGAAACTGCGAATGACTCATTAAATCAGTTATAGTTTGGCCTACCTAAAAGAATATGTGTAACTTCCATTGGGACAACATCACACAAGACCTCATCTTTATATTTACCAATAGAAAATGCAATGAGGACTTGTTTGTTAACAATAATCCCACCTACCTCACTTAACCATTGTAATTTGTAATTTATAGGGCCTGTCATGAGAAATGGTAGACAATCCAAGCTAAAATTTCAACACGTGTAAATAGATTCCTTTTACATGATTATTTGTTTACTAAGTCCCGTAGCTTTACATCCCTTTAGACTTTTAGTCGATGATAACTTAAATATATCTTTTTCTCTTCATCTAAATTGTCTTTTAAAAACAAATAATTTTAATAGGAATAATAATCTACTATTTATTAACTAATTAATACAAAATATTTTAAAAAATAATAAATTGTACGTGACTCTATTACTCAAATTTCAAACACGTGTAAATATATTTCTTTTACATAATTGTTTTCTAAGTCAACTAATTTTACTTTCCTTTGGAGTTTAAGTAAACACAAAATCTTTTAAAAAATTAGATTCCTTTTACATAATTATCTAAGTGTTTTACATTCTTTTGGATGATAATTTAAATTAATCTTCTTTTTAAATAATGAAAAAAAAGAGAAATATGAGAGCATCTGGATGCAGTAACCGGATGGAAGAACGGCACACAAGTAAAAGTAAGCATGTAATAGTCATCTATTATTCAATAATAGTGAGCACTTTATCTTATTATATCCTCTCTTTAAAGAGGTTTCTCTGTTTTTTAACCCGCATAAGTACTCAATCATCATTCTGGACAATGTAAAGGAATTTAAATTCATCTTTTACTCTTAATCTAAATTGCCTTTTAAAAACAAATAATTTCAAAGGAAATAATAATCTACTCTTTACTCAATGATTAATACAAAATATTTTAAAAAAAATTGTACATAACTCTATTACTTAAATTTCTTAGACATAATTGTTTTGTAAGCCCACTAGTTTATTAACTCATTAATACAAAATCTTTTATAACATAAGAAATTGTCCATATTATTCAAATTTCAACACTCATAAATACATTCATTTTACATTAATTGTTTTCTAAGTCCACTAGTTTTACATCCCTTTGGAGTTTAGGTTAATGATAATTTAAATTCATTTTTCTCTCTTAATCTAAATTGCCTTTTAAAAATAAACAAATAATTTCAAGGAGAATAATAATATGCAGTTTATTAATTGATAAATACAAAATCAATAAAAAAATAAGAAATTGTACGTAACTTTATTACTCAAATTTCAATACGTGTAAATATATTTTTTTTTTACATAATTGTTTTCTAAGTAAACTAAGTTTACTTTGCTTTGGAGAGTTTAGGTTACTGATAATTTAAATTCATCTTTCTCTCTCCATATATTTTTTTTAAAAACAACTAATTTCAAATAATAATAATCTGTTGTTTATTAATTGATTAATACAATTTTTTTAAAAAAACAACAAATTGTAGGAGACGGTCCAACTAGAAGCAAAGATCTTGCCCCTTTATACTAACGTGATCTTCCTTTTGATGTCTTGGAAAGACCTAAAATAAAATCCATATAAATATCTACCAAGGCATTGTTGGAATTGGAAGAGGGGTACACCAGCCATGGGGTTGCTCTTTAGATTTAGCCCTTTTACATGCTATACACTTATCACAAAAGCTATGTACGGATTTTCTCATGTGAGGCCAAAAGAAATGCTCATGCAAAGTATCAGTGAGTCTCCCCTTGCGTTCGAACAGACCTGCCCCTTGATTTCGTACAGCAAGGAAAAGGTCTGTTACGAACCGTTGTTGTATGTTGTGACCCTAGTAGGAATATGTGGTGACCACATTAGACTTCCTGCACTGTCCCTTTGCAAACTTATTCTAGAAATGTGAATTGTGTGTTGGTGTTGGTTTGGGTGGGCATGATGTCCGCAGAAAATGCGTTAGATCAGATTTTAGAGTCCATGAGTGTAAGGCAGTGTCCAGTGATCACAAATTCACTCAACTTAGATCATTGTTGTATGTGGTGACCTTAGTAGAAATATGTGGTGACCACATTATACTTCCTGCACAGTCCCTGTGCAAACTTATTATGTAAATGTGAAGACCGTGTTGGTGTTGGTTGGGTTGGGCATGATGTGGGCAAAAAGTGTGTTATAAGGTAACTAAATGTTTAAATTGATTGAAAACACTTATGATTTTTTTTTTATCAGCAATAAAAAAAATAAATAAATATGAATCACTTATACAACCTTACCTCTACAGAGTACAATAAGTCCCCTCATCTCTTCTATACAACCTTACCTTCTAAATTATAGAATAACAAACAACCCACCAACCGAAAAAGTACCTCTTATAAAAGCTCACTTAATTTAAAACATACAAGTCACAGGATCAATGCACCACTCGGAGTAAGTAAAACTAGCAGAAACAATTTTAGATGTTACCCAAGACCAAGCCTTTAATTGTGCCAAAGTGAACACTTCCGAAAGGTCGATCACCCCTCATTGGAAAATATGTTTATTCCTGTGCTTCCACAATTCACTAACTACAGCAATCCAAACACAATTCCAAACAACATTAACCTGGACAGGAGCATTTATCAAATTAAAATGCAAGAAGTGAGCAGTTGGATCAACATGATCAACCGACGCAAACCCTAGTCATGCATAACACTTATTCCAGACTAACCAAAGAATCCTGCAATAAAAAAACATGTGTTTTGTCGACTCCACTGTCATCCTGCAAAAACTACATACATTTCTTTTACATAATTGTTTTTTAAGTCCACTAGTTTTACATTCCTTTGAAATTTAGGTTTAAGATAATTTAAATTCATCTTTCTCTCTTTATCTAAATTGCATTTTAAAAATAAATAATTTCAAAGGAATAATAATTTGCTGTTTATTAACTGATTAATACAAAATATTTTAAAAAATAAGAAATTTTACGTGATGCTATTACTCAAATTTCAACCTGTGTAAATACATTTCTTTGACATAATTGTTTTCTAAGTCCTCTAGTTTTATATTCCTTTTAAATTTACGTTTAAGATTATTTAAATTCATTTTTCTCTCTTTATCTAAATTGTATTTTAAAAATAAATAATTTCAAACTGCTATTTATTAACTAATTAATACAAAATCTTAAAATAACAAATTGACTCTATTACTCAAATTTCAAATTTCAAGTGTAAATAGATTCCATTTACATAATTGTTTGTTTTCTAAGTCCACTAGTTTTATATTCCTCTAGAGTTTTAGTTAATGATAATTTAAATTCATCTTTTTCTCTTCATCTAAATTGTCTTTTAAAAACAATAATTTCAAATAGAATAATGATCTACTCTTTATTAACGGATTAATACAAAATATTTTAAAAAATAAGAAATTTTATGTGACTCTATTACTCAAATTTCAACCTGTGTAAATACACTTATCTTACATAACTGTTTTTTAATTCCACTAGTTTTACATTCCTTTGGAGTTTAGGTTAATGATAATTTAAATTCATCTTAGTCTAATTTCAATACGTGTAAATACATTTATTTTACGTTTTCTAAGTCACTAGTTTTACATTCTTTTGGAGTTTAGGTTTAAGATAATTTAAATTCATCTTTCTCTCTTCATATAAATTGTTTTTTAAAAACAAATAATTTCAAAGAGAATAATAATTTTTTATTTATTAACTGACACTAGTACCCAAATTTCAACACGCGTAAATAGATTCCTTTTACATAATTGTTTTTGCACTAGTTTTAAATTTGTTTGCAGTTTAGGTTCATAATAATTTAAATTCATTTTTCTTAAAAAATAAGAAATTTTACATTACTCTTTTACTCAAATTTCATTTTTCTTAATTCGTCATCATCATTGAAAAAGGAAGAATGACATAAGAAGGTGTAGGCTTATTTTAGTGTTTGCCTAGTAATGAAGGTTAAAAGTTGTGTTTATTTATAAGGGTTGGACCATCCCTCAAATGATTCATATTTATTCATTGTTTATAGCTGATAATATAAAAAAAAAAAACCTAAGAAGGCGTATTGGCACCAGAGAATTTTTTTCATTCGTTGAAATCATAATTTATAGGAATCGTAATTACGTTTGGTTGCTTACAAATATTGTTGGAAATATATATATATATATATATATATATATATATAATTGAATGATTTAATAAGAATAATATGATACCATTTTCAATAAAGTTTTTTTTTTTTTAATTTTAACTCAGAAAAGTTAGATTTTCTAGGATTGATTTTTTAAGAGATCAACTAAGCTTAGAAAACTTACTTTTCCAATCTTAAAGAGTTTGTGAAACTAAATTTTTCCCTTCCACCAAACCTCTTCTTAGAATTCATGTATTGATAAAAGGAATGTTCTAATAGCATTTACATTAGTCAAACCAAATATCCATTTTGTTTAAATTTTTGTGACATGTTATGACAGCGTAATAGGCAAGGGTCAACTAACAACTATTCTACTCCTCAAATAAAATCTCAGATTCAAACCTTTTAAATAAAAGGTGAAGTAAAAGACCTCATTAATGGTGATCAATCATATTCCGATAAAAGATTAATTATGAAGTTAATATATACTTTAAGCTCATAATATGATTAAAAAAAAATATTAGGCATAGGTTTGTATCCAGTATGTATACAACTTATCTCTAAGGGTATCCACACTTCAGAGCATATAATCAACCATAAAGGGTAAATGATTAATCTGATCACTCAACATGCAAGACAATATCAATTTTAACCTAAAAGATAAACAAATTGTCTTAGTTCTTTAATGAATAAAAATCCCCAGAACTCTGTTCTTATGTTAAGTTTCTTGAAACCATTTGGTTACTAAGATGCAACTTCAAGATCAATTTGATACTAAATCAGAGGTCATTATAATGTTCCGGAGTTAATTTGTAATTTTTGACACATGTTCGGAGTAAATACATTTTTTACTCATTCAATAACTAAATTAACAGCGTGTTAAACATTCAAGGACCAAAGTAATAATTTATAACAATATAAAATTCTCCTACTTACATTATACACAATTGTTTTTTAAATGAAACGTGGTAAACATCATAATTAGAAAATTCAACAAGAAAAATTAGTACTCTTCTTCAAGTAGTTAAAAGGTTTATCATATTAAGTAAAGATATTTAAATCCCTCAAAAAGATAACTAAGGAGATTTAAAATTCTACTCTTGTAAAACTGGTGGTAAAAGCCTCACAAAAAGGGTAGTTTCGCTGTGTTACAAATCTTGTTTTTCAATGAATTGAATCACCATATAAACCTTTGAATTCCAGGCTCATGGTCCCAATGGAAAGGCCGAAACAGAAACATTGACATTGTAAAGATATTGACAGTAATATACAGTATGCCTGTGAGAATCCAACTTTGATCATCCCTATTGTCACAATGAAGCACCAGGAAATAGAATGGTATGGTGTAGTATCTGAACTCTATTAGTGGAGCTGGTACAAGAACAGCTGCAGTAGCCAAGAAGTATGCCAAAACCCATATTTTACTTCTAAATTTTCCTGTTTGATAAAGGATAATAGTTATAATCCCACAAGCAGTTGAATAAAACAAGACTTGATAGTATGTCTGTGTACACTAACCCAACATGTGGATGATGGAAAGCCATGAACATATATAAACTGGGACCAGAAGGTATTTAATTGACCAGTGAGCCATTATAACTTTCCTCCAAAGATAAAAAGGGTAATGCCGATTATCAGCAAGAAGGTATGGATGTGCTACACTGCAAAAATTGAGACACAAGTGAGCCAGAAAGCTGAAAATTACACTTCATAGAGAATGCACCAGATTTTAGATAAAGGTTCTGTTTCGATAAATTTCTAATGAGCACTTGTAAAAGAAAATAAAAAGATAAAATAAATTAAACTTTTATGATAAGTTAAAATTAATTTATACATAGTATATAAAAGCTTTTTTTATTAAACTACTCCAAAAACTAATTTTAACAATGAGAGAAGCTTATTTCATTTTTACCTAAATAGGGTCATGGTAAAAGCTGAGTTATATTCTTGTAGTAGAGATTTAGAATGAGTTGGGCTTGATGAGAAAGTGTTGACATTCATGCAACCCAAGTGGAAAAGTTATCACATAGAACTGCTGGACAAACATTACTAAGAGACACTAAATAAGGGGTCCTGAGAATGAGCACATTAAGGACACTGGTTAAGGAATTAGTGAACAGAAGGTTTTCAGTAGAAATCATGGTGGGGGAGCATTGGTAATAATAAATGCTATATGTTCCTGTAGAAACTTTCCACTTCTAATTAGCATTCTCTATAAGTAAAAGGAAGTTGGAAAGAGAGCTTAACATTTTACAGTATTTAAGCAAAACTGCAAAAGCAGTCTATAAATTCATCACCACCAAACATGCATTTAATTGTTGACAATCAGAAAACAGATTCTGCTTGATAGTTTACTTAGTCATCTGAATCTGACATAACCTGAAAAAGTGTACTGAGAGCATGCCAACAAGGGCCAGGAACATCTGAAAAAAAAGAAGGGCCCTACTCTTCCGAAACATACGAAACAAGTCCACAGCCTGGTTGATAGTGAAATGCATAGGAGCCTGAGCCAGTACAGAAACCAAACTAAAATAAAGCATCTGAGCAAAATGTGGGGTAACTGCGTGTGCTTCTTTTGCACCTGCAATGTCAGCAGGATACGTGTGAGAAAGAGGGTCTTTGGGGCCCCTACGGGACCCAAAAGATCATCACTAGGGAAAACAAGAAAATGAATGTTACCCAGAACAATACTTCCATTCCAATAGACAAATAAAATAAAGGTCACCACCACCATGAGAAAGGGGCTAAATGAAATTAGAAGCTCCCTTTTCATGTACCATAGTGTTAAAAGGATGGCCCATAATTCATCACCAAAACCTGCAAAATAATATCAATGTAAATGTATTCTATATATTGCAAAATAAGGTAGTTAGAGGATGGGATTAACTTTTTGTCTATCTACAGTTATTTAGTTTATTTTCCTAGGCGCATAAAATAGAACTCATGGTTTTCTTAAACATGAGAAAGCAAACCTGAATAAGAGGAAGGAGAAGAATCATGTGACGATGAGTGTTCAATAGTATTCCCAGATTTAACAATTTTTCGCTTTCTCAGATTGAAACCCTCTGTATTAGTACCAATAGCATATTCTAAACCATGCTTGACAGACACATCTGACTTGACAGATTTTGTATTTTGCTTTCCATGACTCACAGAAATATTTATGATACCAGTGCATGCAACAAGAAGCACCCATATAATATTTGTTTGTCGAATAACAACAGCGAATGCTCCAATCTGTATCAATAAACTCCAATGCATTACCACCTCTGTAAAATAGAATGACAATACAATCTAGGTATGCTGCTAAAAGTATCTATATATAGGAATTATCCGTAAATCTATTCATCAAAAGTTGTGTTGTACAGCCAAAATTGAAAACCAAGAGATGAAATCTGTGTTTGATTTTTTTTAGTTTATAAAACAATTTTCAAAAACTAATTTTTAGAGAATAGAACTGAGGAAAAAGTTGGGACAGTGTAAGGAAGAACATAAATAATATAAAACTGCAAGTAGAAAACCAAAACAATTTAGAGAGCTTCTGGTTTTTTATACCAGAAACTAAAAAATAGATACTATTTTTTAAAACAGTTTTCAAAAACTACTACTTATAAAATATTTTCTTTTATTTTAAAAACAGAAAATAGTTATGAAAAATAGGATTCAAACAGGCCCTAAGAAATTTATGATCTAGAAGTAAATATACAAGAGATAAGGGATAAAAAAGATCCATTTGAATCAGAAATGGCTATAAAATAATCATACAAATTAATTCTATCAAAGTTGCTCTTTTTTTGGAATTTAGACCATAATGAAGAACTGATAAAGTAATATTTGAACTTACTCCTGCAATAAGCATACACACACACACACACACATATATATATATATATATTATATACACACGTATGTGTGGTGTATGCATATATTCCTAGTTAAAAGTACACAGGATCAAAATGAGAAACAAATAGTCTTTCCAGTAAATATGTTCAATAGCAACAAAAAATAGGGCATCTTATCTGTAATATGTACACATACGTTCAACTGTTTTAAATGAGCCACAAGTTAATAAAATAAAGGAACTTATATAAACACAAACAGAAAAATATATCAATTTAAATATGTGGTTACAACATTAAAATCAAAATATACCTTACCAATGCACTAAACCAGTAATTTTTCTTCAAACTTGCTAGATACATAGCCAGTACTGTTGTAACAGATGCAACATCTGTGTAATAGAGGAAAGTGAAAAACCAGTGAAGGGGGTACAAGGATAAGACCATTGCATGAAGCATCGCATTCCTCTTGGTAAGTGTTGGCTTCAAGTGCGTAATTATGTCATATAAAATTACACTGCAGACAATTGCTAAGACACCATTAACTGATCGAAGGATTGCTGCAGAGCACATGTCAGAAAATGATGAAATAGCTTGTACAAAGTACAAGCCTGGAAACATAGAAGCAACATAGGCAAGTGAAAGATAGTACCTGCAAAAGTTATTCAATTGCAAAGATCAAACTTGACATTTGATACTGCACTATACTTTCAATAATTTATCTATGCAGAACTGTTTATGTTTGCTCAATCTAGAGATTTGAAAGACACTTCAAATATTATCTTCTGTTCGTACCAGATAGTTAAAAAGTGTATAGTATACGTATAAAGTTTTTAATTATTCAAAGTGGCTGAGGTTCAATACTATAAGTTTTTAGATTTCACCCATCCAATTAACAGCAAAACCAATGCGTAACTTTATGTTAGCTTCCATGAGTGTGATTCTCATTTGTTAATCATACTACACTTAGATTAAGCAATGCAAGCAACCAGTTATAAATTGCTATATTTGGAATTTTTATTCACTTCAATACATGGATGATGCTTCAACCGTGCTTAACCATAATCATTAAGAAACAATACCAGGAAAGGAACAACCTTTTTCTACATTTTTGTCAATTGTCACTAAAGCACAGAAGCAGATCAAAATGTTTATACCTATGCTTAGAGAATAATAAAACTTCCCATATTCTCTGGAAAATTTCAATTTTGATTACATATTCCAATAACTGCTTCTGTTTCAAATGCACACGAAATACATCAGGTGCATCGCAACAATGAAATTAATCTAATACAAATAGTGTACTGAAAGTATAGCATACCCCACATATTGGTATCTAGCTAATCATTTATGAATGATTTCATACCTTCTGTTATTCATCCTACAATATGCTTTTTCTATACAATTTCATTTCATATAAATAATTTTATTTATTTTTGTTAATAAAAGTTTGGGAGAGGCAAGGCTGCCCCATTTAAAGGACAAGGCATGCCACATGCTTCAACAAGGATAAGCCAAAGGAGATTGTTGGCAGTGAGAGCTGAGCCTGAGCCTTTCAGTCAGGCTAAGAGCTTCAACCAATTGTACTTTTCTAGCTGAACTAACCCCCTTTGGCATAACACATAAGTAGTTGGTATAAGCTAGTGGGATAATTTTTTTCCTGAAGATGGGGCCAGAGGCAAAGGTACCAAGGATAAAAGAGAACATACAGGCCAGGAGGAGTGGTAATCATAGGGTCCCAACTTCCAAAATTTCCCTTGCAGTATTGCTTTGCCTGTGGTATATGAAATATCTCATCCTGCAAATCATGGATCTCAATCATAATGAATGAAGGGTAAATTTCTTCAGTATCAATATAAGTATCAACAACTGTCTGTTCTCCAATTTAATAAACTTTTTCTTACCATATATGGCTCAGGAACTATGCGATTAACCATTATGGAGGCAGGAATAACACATAAGCTCATTATTGCTGCAAGAGCTATTTTCCCCATTTCCTCCTCTATCTTCAATAATAACAGGACCACAATGGCAACAATAATTCAAGATGTCAAAAGGCATATATCAATGTCATGTGCAAAAGCTACGACTCAGCATGCTCAAGCTGAATTCTCACCCTCACCCTAAAATTTCACTGAACAAACACATTGAAGAAGCTATATAAATTGTATAATTGATGTAGAAATCTTTCTTGTGAATATGAAATTGCATTACCAAAACAGGGAATACTACAAAGACCTTTATATATCCAAGTACCACATGAAAAGCATAATAGGGTGCAGTTATCTTGACAAAGTTAAAAATATATACATTTCAAAGGTGAAAGAAATGAGTTCCCTGCTAACAAACATGCATTCAAAATCAGCCCAATCCCAAAAGTGACAATTTCTAGTTAGTATTAAACTATTCCATTCAATGGCAAACCTTCTATGGAAATTGTAATGCGTTTCTAACTAAGTCACAGTGAGAATAAGAAGTATGATTTGCAACACTTGCTATTGTGCGGAAGTGACTGCAATTGCAAGCACAATGCATTAGGAGTAAAAAATACTTTATGATGTGAACCACACTTAAAATCTAGTAAGTGTTAAGGGAGAAAATCTTATAGGAGAGTAAAAGCTGTAGATTCTACGTGGGTTGTGTTACATGTGGATAGTAAACCAGCTGATTAGAGAATTGGGAACCTTGAAAAGGGCACATAAACCAAAAGCTTTGTAGATCACCATAATCAGCAGAGACTTCACAATAACCACTCTCTAAGTCTAGGACTTGGTCTATGACTTGGCTAATCCCAACAGTGTAGAAAATAAAAAACATATACATAAAAAAATGGAAGTCCAATAACCGTATGCAGAAGCAATGTATCATAAAAGATAGCCCCGAATTCCTTCCATGCCCTCTAAAGATAAGTTTTATTTTAATTCTCAAGAATTTTCAAACTACAACCTTTATAGAATCTCGTAGTGTCATTGATAAGCATGTTTAACTGTTCCTCTCAAATCATGTTAGCCACTCCATAATTTGATGGCATTCCCCCAGAATGTGAATAACAATATTTCATGAAAAGAAAGAAAAAAAACAAGCACATAAATATGGTCATTCCTCACTGCATATTAAAGTTACCACATTCCCCATCTCCCAAATCAATTAACCTAACAAATGGTTTACACCCTCCAATTAAAGACTCTATCATTGTGCATTCTCTAAAATAACTAAAAAAAAGTAATTTTTATAATTCAGTGGAGTACCCATTTTCCCTCGTTAACACACCCATAACCTAATAAACCCATTTGTAAATACAATACTAGTTTCTACACAAAGACAAAATCCACAGAAGAGTTGCTGCAAAATATAAATGTGAGAGATAAGGGGGTCATAAAAGATGAAAAAAAAAACAAATATACCAAAAGGGTACCAAACCAGTATGTGTACATTTGCAGAGAGAAGCGGGTGATGCGGAGGCGCACTCTGAGACCTACGACGAAGGAAAGTGGTGACAGAGAAAGAGAAAAAAAACCCCTTTGAGCCCAATTTTGAAGAGGTGAAATGTTTTGATAAAAAGGATGAGCTCAAATGAAAAGGTTTCTGAAAGAAAATTGCTGTGCCAAATACTCTGCTGTTTGTTCAGTGTTCACAATTCTGGGTTTTGGGTCCCCCCAACCTTGTCTTTCTCTTTTACTTTAACTTCATAACTTAAATGAATACCATCAAGTTGAAATTAATTAATACTAATTACATTTACACTCTTTTTTTTTAAATTAAAATTATAGAACTTATTTTCAGTAAAAAAAATACTTTTAAATTTAGACTTGTATTGAAAAGCTGTACAGCAAAACGTTAATGAATTTAATCACACATTTTATAATTATTTATTTATTTATTTTATCTTAAAACAATGTTTTTATAAAAATATAACCTTTTGTATTTTATAAGTAAATTTATATTTGGTTTAGTTAACATATAAGAATCAAATACTTCTGCTTTCATATTTAAAATTTTAATTTTTAATCTTCAAATTTTTATTTATTTAATTTTTAGTCAATCTGCTAGTTATTAAAAAAAATAAAGGATGTAATTATTTTTTTTATTAAAAATATAAAAAGGCGAGTGTATATTTTAAAATTTGAGTGAATGTAAGTGAATTTTTTTCTAAAAATAATCTTGGAACAAAATATATAAATTTAAGAATATTTTATGTGATAAACTAAATTAATCAATTTTCCTAATTATATTGAAGTATTATAACTTTATCATTAGGTTGATTTTTAAAAGTTTTCATAGCTAATGAATCCATTTATGGACTCATAATTGTTGCAAAATAATATTCGTACAGGAATAGGGCAACAGGTGAGTTTATGTTTCCAAGATAATATTCACCAAGTGGGAAATTAGGGTTTGTAGTAAACTCCCCTTATTATCTCTATAAAACTCTATAGATACACTAAACTTGAAGTAGAAAAGCTCAAAACAAGTTTTCCTCCTAATGAGACTAAATAACAAAGAGCTTAACTAAATTTTAAGAAGCAAAGGTAATAAGAAATAGGAAGAAACTTGATGCCCTCTTTTCTTGTGTTTGTGGTGAGAAATAAATGAGAGAGTGAAGGTTTGTATTTATAATCAAATCTTGACATAAATAAATAAAAAGTCTAGTTCTCCCTTAACAATTTACTTGACTAAAATCAATTAGAAAAAAAATGAAAGATAATAACAACCAATTCTAGATTAATCCACATTAACTATAATCACATAAATGAACAAACCTTCTTTTGTTATTCTTGGGTGGGGGTTTGACCCATTTATTTCCATTGCTTATAATTGGATTCAATCAATGGATTTAGAATCATGGGTTCATGATACAAGTTTTATTAAAAATCCTAAATTATGTATTCTAATTCAATAAATTTTTAAATGATTTAATTTTTTTATTTTAGCATCTACTTACATTGAATTAGCAGTGTGTTATCTTGATTTTCATTTTTCTAAAGTTTTAGATAAATTTTTTATATAATAGTATCAATGATGAACTAGATGAAACTTATAATAGATAATAGTGACAAAATTTACTATTAAATTTTTATTACTGCAAAGATAATTTTAAAAATGGTCTATGTATAATAAATTATTTTTATTGATCACTTCAAATAACTTAAACAACTATTTGATTATATATATATATATATATAATATAAAATAAATTTTACCCTAAAAACAAACACCAACTACACAATAAACTAAGTTATTATGAATTAATAAAATAATTTACATTTAAATATTATAAATTAATAAAATACTTTACATCTAAATATGGTAAATATAAGGTAATATATAAAATCAACCTAATTAGTTGATCAAGGACTAATTATACATACTTTTAAAGAATTAGTTAAAGACTAAACACAATTAAAAGTATTTAGAATCTAAGTTGTGAATGATAAAATAAATTAATAACTTATTTGCACTTAATGGAAAAATATTTAAGGATCAATTTGTAATTTAGGAAATTTTATGAACTTATATGCAATTATAAAAAAGTATTTAAAAGTTAGTTAAATTAGGAAAAACTTGATATAAATGAGAATTTATATGAAAACCCACACATGCTTTTATGAGTAAAATATTATTTAGTTTTACATTTTCAAAAAATTATTACCCTATTTATATTACTATCACATTAGAAGTTTAATGGAAAGAACAATTTAATTAAGATAAGGGCTTTACTCAAGGAGAGAAGCATGTAGACATTGTTTTTCCAAAGTTCATCACATATGGAGAAACATGTTCTGAAGAAAAAAATGCTCATTTAATTATCCTCTTGTTGTTATTAGATGGGGTTCTTTATGAAGTTGTGGAGAAGAAGACCTCAACAATATAAATATTGAAGCTGAAATTAAAAAAGTTATTCATGAAAAAGTCCATTTATAACAGAAAAGAAAACTCTTCTCACAATATGTGAAAGAATGTACGATACAAGCACATCTTGATGAACTCCATATATTTTGATTGAGCTTCGAGATGTATACATTAAAGTAGAAGTTGAAGATGCAACAAGCCTCTCTCTTGTCATCATATGACAACTTAATAAGTTCTGAGTGAAATTCTTGATTCACAAGGATGAAGCTTTCAAAATCTTTTTTTGCAAATTTTGCAAACATGTTTAAAAAAAAAGCTTATCAATTGTTTTTATTAGAAGTGATTATGGAGATGAATTAAAAAATGAAAACTTCCAAGCTTTTTTCAAAAACTATGACATCAACCATAATTTTTCAAGTCCAAGAACACCTCATTAGAATGGTGTTGTGGAAAGGAAAAATAGATCTTTAATAAGAGATGCCTTGAATGATGTTTAATGCAAACTTTACTCGTAAACACTTTTGGTTATAAGTGGTTAATACAACTTGCTATTTGAAAATAAAGATTGAACATTTTCTAGTTGTTGTGTAAACATATATTCAACAACGTTTAATCAAGGTGCACATTACAGTAAATGAAGATAAATATTCCTTGTCTGATGTGATGCTTTAATGTAGTGTATGTAATCGCACGTAATCGTAATGAAGAAAGAGAGGTTTTGATGAACCCTAATTGTAGAGAAAAATAAATATAAAAGAAACTTTTATTCACTTGTATATTAGAGAGTAAAATACATGGTGTATATATAAGAAAAAGATTAAGAGCTAGCTGAAACAGAAAAGGAAAGTTGGACCAAACAAACAAAACCCAATAATTTAAAATAGAAAATTAAATATATTAACACCCCCTTCAAGCTGGGGAGTAGATATTTGTCAGGCCCAGCTTGGATTTGAGAGTATAGAATTGTGCGGAAGCAAGTGGCTTGGTGAATATGTCAGCAACTTGCATTGCAGAAGTAATGGGTAGTAGTTTGAGGAGCCCAGAGTTAAGTTTTTCACGAACTAGGTGGCAATCAATTTCGATGTGCTTGGTTCGTTCATGAAAAACTTGATTGGAAGCTATTTGAAGGGCAGATTTGTTGTCACAGTACAGAGTTGCAGGCTGGGAGAGAGGAAGATGTAAATCATGAAGGAGGTAAGACAACCATTGTAACTCACATGTGGTGGTGGCAAGGGCTCTATACTCAGCTTCAGAGGAGCTGCGAGAGATAGTTGGCTGCTTCTTTGATTTCCATGATATTAGGGAGTCTCCTAAGTAGATGGAATATCCAGTGACAGATTTGCGTGTTGTAGGGCATGTTGCCCAGTCAGAGTCACTAAAACCACAAAGGTGAAGTGAACTAGTGTGAGAAAAATATAGTCCTTCACCAGGGGTGCCTTTGAGGTAACGCAAAAGACGGGAGACAGCTTGCTGATGATGAGTTGTGGGTGCAGATATGAATTGGCTTAAATTGTGGACAGCAAAGGCGATGTCTGGTCGCGTGTTGGTTAAGTAAATTAGACGTCCAATGAGTCTTCTGTATTGAGAAGTGACATCAACATCGAGAGGTGAGCCTTGGTCGGGAGAGAGACGGGAGGTGTGAGTCATAAATGAACAAACCTTCTTTTGTTATTCTTGGTGGGGGTTTGACCCATTTGTTTCCATTGCTTATAATTGGATTCAATCAACGGATTTAGAATCATGGGTTCATGATACAAGTTTTATTAAAAATCCTAAATTATGTATTCTAATTCAATAAATTTTTAAATTATTTAATTTTTTATTTTAGCATCTACTTACATTGAATTAGCAGTGTGTTATCTTGATTTTCATTTTTCTAAAGTTTTAGATAAAAAATTTATATAATAGTATCAATGATGAACTAGATGAAACTTATAATAGATAATAGTGACAAAATTTACTATTAAATTTTTATTACTACAAAGATAATTTTAAAAATGGTCTATGTATAATAAATGATTTTTATTGATTAATTCAAATAACTTAAACAACTATTTGATTATATATATATAATATAAAATAAATTTTACCTTAAAAACAAACACCAACTACACAATAAACTTAGTTATTATGAATTAATAAAATAATTTACATCTAAATATGATAAATATAAGGTAATATATAAAGTCAACCTAATTAGTTGATCAAGGACCTAATTATACATATTTTTTAAAGAATTAGTTAAAAACTAAACACAATTAAAAGTATTTAGAATATAAGTTGTGAATGATAAAATAAATTAATAACTTATTTGCACTTAATGGAAAAAAAAAACTAAGGATCAATTTTTAATTTAGGAAATTTTATGAACTTATATGCAATTATAAACAGTATTTAAAAGTTAGTTAAATTAGGAAAAAATTGATATAAATGAGAATTTTATATTAAAACCCACACATGCTTTTATGAGTAAAATATTATTTAGTTTTACATTTTCAAAAAATTATTACCCTATTTATATTATTATCACATTAGAAGTTTAATGGAAAAAATAATATTGGAGATCTCACATCGACTAGAGAGTAGAACATTTCATTGTATATAAGTGGGTTCAAACCTCAACCTTGTGAGCTCCGGTTTTATGAGGTTGTGTTAGGCTTAAAGTCCACTTCTTAATAAATAATTATAACCTATGAATAATTAAGATAAGGGTTTTACTCAAGGAGAGAAGCATGTAGACATTGTTTTTCCAAAGTTCATCACATATGGAGAAACATGTTTTGAAGAAAAAAAATGCTCATTTAGTTATCCTCTTGTTGTTATTATATGGGATTTTTTATGAAGTTGTGGAGAAGAAGACCTTAATAATGTAAATATTGAGGCTGAAATTAAAAAAGTTATTCATGAAAAAGTCCATTTATAACAAGCTATTGTTGAAAAGAAAACTCTTCTCACAATGTGTGAAAGAATGTACGATACTAAAAGCACATCTTGATGAACTCAATATATCTTGATGGAGCTTTGAGATGTATACATTAAAGTAGAAGATGAAGATGCAACAAGCCTCTCTCTTGTCATCATATGACAATTTAATAAGTTCTTTGAGTGAAATTCTTGATTCACAAGGATGAGGCTTTCAATTTTATTTTTTTTGCAAATTTTGCAAACATGTTTAAAATAAAAAAAAAGGCTTATCAATTGTTTTTATTAGAAGTGATTATGGAGATGAATTAAAAAATGAAAACTTCCAAGCTTTTTTCAAAAACTATGACATCAACCACAATTTTTCAAGTCCAAGAACACCTCAATAGAATGGTGTTGTGGAAAGGAAAAATAGATCTTTAATAAGAGATGCCTTGAATGATGTTAATGTAAACTCTACTCGTAAGCACTTTTGGTTATAAGTGGTTAATACAACTTGCTATTTGAAAATAAAGATTGAATATTTTCTAGTTGTTGTGTAAACATATATTCAACAACGTTTAATCAAGGTGTAGACACACCTTTTCCATTTTTTGAAAAGGCATTGTTTAACCCTAATAATTACTTATCAAACTCATGGCTATTGAACCTTACATGGACAACTTCTTCCACTATCAAGTCCTATAATTGTAAACTGAGTGGGCCTTTGAAGTTTTAAAGTAATTAAGCATGATTCTTTCATAACTTTTGGAGTCAAATTTTTTAAGGTTTTTCTTATTGTTTAAAATGTAACATTGATATCCGAAAGGATAAAAATATTATACATTCAATTTCCTACCTCTGTATAATTTATAAGGTGTTTTATTTAAAATGGACCTTATGTAAATTTTGTTTTATAAATAACAGGTTGTGTTTACGACTTCTGCATAAAAGTGCTTGAGAGTCGAATTAAAATTCAACATAGTTCTATCTATTTCTTCCTCAAAGCTTAACTTTCTTTTATCTAAAGGTTTATGAGATGATCTAATGAGCAAATTTAATCTCTTGTCACTTTCTGTACTAAAGAATATGACTTTCTTGAGTGTTTCATTTTCTAAGATTAGATTGTTTAATCTCTATGATTCTCCTTAAGTGTCTTTTTTTTCCAAGATTTAATTTTAAAATAAGTGATATATTTTATTTTTCTTTATTTTAAAAATTTGAACAAAGATATTTATATTTCTCCTTCAAGTTGCTAACCTCAATGTTTAGTAAACTATTGTTTTAAAGTTTCAACTTGTTTAGATACAAATTTTATCTCTCTTTTGAATTTTCTATAAGCTTGGGAAAAAGTCACGAGTTACAGATAAACCCATGATATGCTTCAATAATAAAACAAATATCAATAAAGTCTACCTCACCTTAAAGCTCGTCTGATGAGAGGTCAGCTGATGTGTTTGCTATGAGATAAAGATTGATTTTTTTTTTTTTTGCTTATTCTTTTTTTCCTTCAAAGTCATCAAGGTCTACTCATGTTGACATGAGAACCTTCTTGACGTCCTTTTTGGAGAAATGTATTTGTCTCTCTCGACAATATGATATGAAGTGTTTAGACTTCTTACACTTGTAATTGGTCACTTGGGGTTTTCCTTTCCTTTGACTTCTTTTTGATTGAGATTGATTTTTCCTACCTTTGAAGTCTTTATTTTTTTTTTCTATCTAAGATGAAGATTTTATCATCTTCCTCAAAGTCTTCATTGACTAGGGATTCTTGTAGAGGTTTATCCACCTTGAGAGCCTTGGTGGATATGTATTTTCTTCCTTTGGCTTTGAGGACAAGAAATTTATCTCTCTTGATAAATTTATTTTGTTGAAGTTCTAATTCTTGTATTTTCAAAATGCCAGTCATTTCTTCTATATATATGTTGCCCAAGGTCTTTTACGTTCTGAGAGTCGTCATTTGTGGTCTCCATATTCTAGACAAGCTTATCAAAAGTTTCTTAATATGGTAAAAAATAGCATAATATAAATCTAAACTTATTCAATATATATGGTTTGAAGTCTGTTAAACATATTTTGTATATCCTCATTTTTCTCGTACTAAAGAGTTAATATTGACATGTGAGTAAACTGAGTTTATTTCTTTTCATTGGTACCCTCATATATGACTGGAAGATTGTCTCATTTTTTTTTTGCACCTTTGAGTGTGTATATTTTATAATATTTTTCTTATAATAATGCACATGTAAGAGAGATTTTGACCTTGGAGTTCATCAAGTACCTTTGTTTGTCTCATTCGTTCATAACATCCTTGGAAGGGGCTTGTTATTTTCATCCACTAAAATGTACTTGCCATTCACCATCATATTCATCATATTGATACAACAATATTCATAGACGATACAATAATCAAACTTTTTTCTCTTGAATAAGAGAGGTTTGAAACAACTTATTATTCATTATCCATAGTGTATAGGATCTTCTCCTCTTTGTCTTTTAAAGAACTAATCATAAGAGGTTAGTTATGTTCCTACTAAAAGAAAATGTTAATTTTAGATAGGGAGGGAAGAGGTTTTAATAGAGCTTGTAAAACATTTTGAACAACTATTCACATTAAGCTTATTAGACATTGTATATGGGTTGGCTAAGATTTTTTTTAAAAAGTTCACAAAATCTTAAAAAAAACAAAATGGGATGATTAAGATTAATTTTCCAACATAATAGAAAATGATAGGTTTAATTACCTTTTTGGTCCTTACATTTAGGGTCAATATTCAATTTACTATAATGATTTTTTATAAAATTAATTTGGTCTTAAGGTTTTCTAAAAGGTATACTGTTTGGTCCCTTTTTTTAAATTTCCACCAACGACATTAAATGCTAATAATTTGGCACACAATGTCACTGATATGTTCACGTAGTGATGCAATCCAAGTAGTCAACAAGATTACCAAGGATGCAAGAGACAAATCCTGCTGTGAGTAGTCATCTCAACAGTCAAGTCAAAGTCCCACCAAATACCAGATAAACCTCACTAGAAGAAGAATTGGGCTTAAACCTGAACATCAATTGTTATTTCTTCTGATCTTCTTAAACATAAAAACATGTTATAAATAATTTGGGCTCTCTTTAGAGGTCCAAATAGCAAGATAGGCTAGAATAGATTCATATATCATAAAAATGAGTGTTCTTAACAAAATTGACTTGTACCAAACCCATTCTTTCAAGGCAAGGCATCTAGGTTTAGGAATGTTGCCTTACCTTCTAAAAGACCTAGCCAAAGGAGCGGTTTTGACCTTAGTCAACCCCCTTGGCCGCCCCCTCCCTTATTCCCGTTCTACCCTTGCCCATCAAGGCACTCATTCCTATAAATAGGGTGCCTTGCTCCATGTATGATTGAAATTGGAAGTAAAGAAACTGTGTTGGAGTGAATTTAGGAGTCTGAGTACTTAGTTTTTATCTGAGTCTTATCTTGAGTGAGTGATATCTCAAGTGACAACTCTTGCATCACTTATCTTAGAGTTCATCCACTAAGTGGCGTGACATCTTCCATTCAATAAGTTTCCTCTGTCTCTTCATCTTTTCCCTTTTTAATTCCTTTTGCTTCCTTTTTGTGCCATCTTCATCTTATCTTTATTCTATTTTTTTTTTAATTTTGGTCCATATCTTCATCTTCTTCTTGTTATCTTTTAATAGTACAATTATAGTAAAATAGAGTATACTTTACTTTAACTTCAAAATACATCTATATTTATTTATAGTTTTAACTTATATTTTAAAAAAATCTTCTAATTTCACTTCCATTTTAGGAAAAACAATTATGAAACAGTAAAAGTAATTTCTGCGGAAATTTTCTTTATATTATCTATTGTTAATCTTTTTAATAAGATAAGTTATTTTCTTCGCATTATTATTATTATTTTTATTTCTTTCATTATTTGTCATATGTTATATATCAGAAAAATAACACTTATATAAAAATGTACCGACCAGGTCATCAGGTGTGATGACGTGTCTTGCACGTGCCTAGGTGGGGGCGTGCTCAGTGGAACACGTAGGCAAGAAAAGATGGATGGTTCAGAGGTGAGCGTGGTCGCTGGTTCATGGAACTGGCGTTCTGCGATGAACATGCCCGGTTGTCGCCGGGTTGGCTCGTCATCAACGTATTTGGCGATTGGCGATCATGTAGCTCGACATCGCTGCAGGAAGCACGTCGCCAGATCTTCCGACAAGCTCAGATTGAAGCTGGTGAAGGCCCAGAGGTGTAAGTTCAAGTGTACAACTCCAGTGAGGCGATTGTTGCGCCAGCATGGGGCGTGAAGGGTGTTTGGGTTGAGGGGACAACTCGCCTATCAGCGACGGGATTCCCAAAGTGGACATTCGTTGATGACAAGGTGATGGCGCAGAACACGCATGGCGCAGCGGTAAGGAGGGTACCATTAGAGACAAGCGATATCACAGAGATGGTGCACTTTGCTGCACTCGATACTCGCCTTGTCGGGTGGTGCTCTAGAGCATGTCGCGTGTTATTTTACTCCTTGAGTTGAGGACTTAGCCGCGCGACTGGCTACTATGCAAAAGTGACGTTCAAGTTGCCCCAGCCCAGATGATGACACGTGTAGGGTTTGATGCTCTCAGTTACTCCAACCCAGGTGATGACACGTGTAGGGCTGGGAGAAATAAAGAAGTGACGCTCGAGTTATCCTAGCTCAGATGATGACACGTGTAGGGCTGGGTGCTACCTGCCATCCCAGCCCAGATGGCGACACGTGCAGGGCTGGATGCGAGCCACGCGTCCAAAAGCATAACGGCTTGGAGAGAGAAAAAACCTAGCCATAAAGGTAACCTTAACAGAATTTGCAGAGGTACGTTTTCATTACGGCTCATTCTGCTAGGGTTGTGTGCTTTTCAGTACGGTCCTACAGAGCATATTTTCTCTCAGTTTTTTGGGTGTTCTTGTCACTGACTTGAGCGTCGGAGCGCCACCGGCCGCAGAGGCGCCATCGTGTGTTTTTCAGGTTCTCAGAGAGGCTATCTGTGGTGTGGACTTGGAGGGCACGTGGTGTCAAGCTGGTGAGGAAGACCGTGACGAGGCAAGGCTCTTGTGCTAAGTCAACCGGCTGGATCATCTGGCTCCCACCGTGGGGCCGTATAAAAGGTCATTCCCAACCATAGTTCGTGTTTTTGGTGTTTTTGGTGTTTTCTGTTCGACTGCTCGCTATCGCAGTCGATTCCTGGAGTTTCAATCGTTTGTTTGGAGTTCTTTGAGTTGCTGAGGAAGGATGAGGACAACACGCTTCAGTTCAGTCGCGCCATCAACAGACGAAGATGTTGTGTCCATGACACAAGTGATGGACATGATGAGGACGCTGCAAGAGAACGTGGCTGCATCGCGTTCTGAATAGGAAAGGATGCATGAGGCGCTGGTAGCCTCGCAAGCAAGGAATGAAGAGCTCAACAGGATCAACGAAGAGCTGCGCAAAGCCCTTCATGAGCGGGAGGAGCGTGCGACTGGGGACAAATCTGCACCCCCATCCCCACCGCACAACTTTCCTATGCCATTTTCCCAAGAGATCATGGACTCGGTGGTCTCGGCTAACACTGTGGCGGTGAAATCGTCTTTCACTGGGGTGGAGGACCCTGAAGCCCATCTCACGGCGTTTCATACTCAGATGATGCTCTCGGGGGGCTCAGACGCGGTGTACTGTAAGGTGTTCATGAGCACTTTGAGTGGAACAGTGTTGGACTGGTTCGTCAGTATACCTACTGGCCACATTACCACGTTTCAACAGTTTTCCAAGATGTTTGTTGAGCAGTATATAGTGAACAAGGCGCCACCCTTGGTGTCTTACGACCTGTTTGATATAAGGCAGTGCCAAGGGGTGTCCCTGAAGGATTTCCTGAACAGATTCAGAGCTCAAATAGTCCGTTTGCCAGGAAAGGATGAAGAGATGTTCGTGCACGCCTTCAAAAAGGGTGTGTTACCTGGGCCTTTTAGTGAGTTGCTCATCAGGAGTCACCCCGCCACGTTTGCTGAAATTCGGCGACGTGTTGTGGCTCACATCGCCGCCGAGAGTGAGGTCACTGAGAAGAGAGGAAATGTGGCCCCAGCTAAACCGCGCGGCCAAGCAAGGGTACAGCCGCAGAGGGTAATGGAGGCGGTGGCGGGAAAGAGGGATCAAAGGATGCGCCATCCTTACGACCCTAAGAAAAATAAGAGCAAGGGGCCAGGGCGGCCCAGGGAGACTAATCGCCCCCCAAGGTATGAGTTTGTAATGGGTTTGGCCGATTTGATCGCCATCCCAAACATTGATGCCAGGCTCAAAGTGCCTGAGAAAACGACGAAGAAGGTTTTGGGGCCAAAGCCAGACGCATGGTGCGAGTTCCACAAGAGTTTTGGCCACTCTATCAACTCGTGTTTGGCTCTGGGACACCAGCTCGCCGAGCTGGTCAAAAGTGGTTTCTTAAAGGATTACTTGCTAGAGAAGCAAGCGGACCAAGCGTCAGGATCTCAACCGGCGGGCAGCGGAGGGCAGCAGCACGAGCTGCCCATTCACGGTGAGATCCACACCATAGCCGGCGGATTCTCCGGTGGGGGGTGCATTGCGTCGCAACGCAAGAGGTACGCGAAGTCGGTAATGTCAGTGGAAATCTTTGAGGATCATTCGCCCTACGTGGACATCACGTTCACCAAGGGGGATCTTAAGGACGTGGTGCCTCACGACAACGACCCTATTGTGATCTCGCTTGTCACGGCGGGAAGGACTGTCCACCGGGTGCTGGTCGACCAAGGAAGTTCAGCAGATGTGATGTTTTGGCCGACTTTTGAGAAGTTACAACTGTCCCCCGATCAACTGAGACCATATGGGGCTGCTTGTATGGTTTTGTCGGGGACCAAGTGGAGGTGAGGGGGTATATCGAGTTGAGGACGACCTTCACTGACGGTTTGGCCTCACGAACAGAGAAGATCAGGTATCTTGTTGTAAACACCCCGTCAGCGTACAACACACTGTTGGGAAGGCCAACGCTCAACAGAACAGGAGTTGTGCCTTCGACAAGGCACATTAAGGTCAAGCTGTCGTCTATGAAGGGCATGATCATCACTATTTGCTCTGACCAGAAGGAGGCGAAGAAGTGTTACAAAAACAGCCTTAAGAACAAGAGGTCTGTGTGCCATGTAACCACAACGCCTCCCCCTGGCGTGGAGCCGGAGTGCGAATCCTGGCAAGTTTCGGATACGGCGTTAGAGGTGGTTGCCGAGGGCGATGTGTCGATGGGGAATGTAGAGGCGAGGTCAGAGAGCTGGGAGGGAGAAAGAAACTGCTCGGAGACCGCTAGAGAAACCGGTATCGCGAGGGCGCTGATCGCCAGCGAAAGGAAACCTCAGCCAGTAGAGGAATGGCTCGAGATGGAGATCAGCGGTAAGGTGTTTAAGTTGGGAAGAACCCTGGATAGCGAGACGCAAGACCAAATCGCCAAGGTGATAAGTAGACACTTGGATGCGTTTGCATGGGCTGCTTCAGATATGCCGGGAATCGACCCCGATTTCTTGTGTCATCGTTTAGCAATGGACCCCCAAGTCAGGCCCATCCGCCAAAGAAGAAGAAAGTTCAATGAGGAGAAGAGACAGGCGATCAAGGAAGAGACACAGAAACTCCTTGCAGCGGGCCACATCTGGGAGATCCAATATCCAAAATGGCTCGCTAATGTTGTTCTGGTCAAGAAGAGCAGCGGGAAATAGCGGATGTGTGTTGACTTTACAGACCTGAACAAGGCCTGCCCAAAGGATTCTTATCCCTTGCCAAGCATAGACGCCATGGTAGACAGTGCATCGGGGTGCAAGCTGCTCAGTTTTCTGGATGCCTTCTCGGGGTACAACCAAATCAAAATGCACCCCATGGACGAAGAGAAGACCGCCTTCATGACGGAAAGGTCATGCTATTGCTACAAGGTAATGCCCTTCGGGCTGAAGAATGCAGGGGCCACATACCAAAGGCTGATGGACAAGGTGCTCGCACCCATGCTCGGAAGGAATGTGCAGGCATACGTCAACGACAAGGTCGTGACGTCCCTGGAGAAAGACAAGCACGTTGCCGACTTGGAAGAGTTGTTCATCACGATAGCCAGGTACAAGCTGAAACTGAATCCTGAAAAGTGTGTTTTTGGTGTAGAAGTAGGGAAATTTTTGGGGTTTCTCCTGTCGGAGAGGGGAATCGAGGCTAACCCGAGAAGTGCGCCGCCATCTTGGCAATGAGGAGCCCCGCCAATGTGAAGGAGGTACAACAACTCACGGGGCGGATGGCCGCCCTGTCCCGATTCGTATCGGCAAGCGGAGAGAAGGGTCACCCATACTTCCAATGTTTGAAAAGGAACAACAGGTTTGTTTGGACAAAGGAGTGTGAGGAGGCCTTCATAAAGCTCAAGGAATATTTGACGAGCCCTCCAGTTTTGTGCGAGCCCCAAGCCGTAACACTGCTCAGGCTGTACTTTGCCATAACTGAGAGGGCGATCAGCGCAGTGCTCGTGCAGGATCAGGATCAAATCCAAAGGCCCATATATTTTGTTAGCAAGGTGTTGCAAGGCCCAGAGGTGAGGTACCAGGCCCTAGAAAAGGCAGCATTAGCGGTTGTATTCTCGGCGAGGAGATTCCGCCATTACTTCCAGAGCTTTACGGTATTGGTGATGACTGATCTGCCAATCCAGAAGGTTTTGAAGAAACCCGATGTGGCCGGAAGGATGGTGAAGTGGGCGGTCAAGCTGTCGGAGTTCGACATCCAATATGAACCCCGGGGATCGATCAAGGGGCAAGTCTTCGCCGATTTTGTGGTCGAGTTGTCCTCCGAAGTAGCACAGAACGTCGAGGATGACTTTCGTTGGGTACTCTCAATTGATGGGTCGTCCAACCAGCTGGGCAGCGGGGCTGGGGCCATTTTGGAAGGGCCCAACAGAGTGTTGATAGAACAATCATTGAGGTTTGCTTTCAAAGCAAGCAACAATCAAGCAGAGTACGAGGCTTTGATCGCCGGAATCCTGCTGGCGAAGGAAATGGGGGCGAAAGTGTTGATGGCCAAGAGCGATTCGCTGTTGGTCACTGGACAAGTGACTGGCGAGTTCCAAGCCAAGGATCCGCAGATGGCAGCCTACTTGGAGTACGTGCAAGAGCTAAGGAGATCTTTCGCTTCATTTGAGGTGGAGCACGTGCCGAGAGAACAGAATGCTCGAGCTGACTTGCTAGCCAAGCTCGCCAGTTCGGGCAGGGGGGCAGGCAGAGGACTGTCATTCAAGAAACCTTGAAAGCGCCTCGAGCATTCGTGGCAGACCACCAGGTTCTTCATGTTTGCAGATCAATGGAAATAACGGCGAGAAGTCATAGATCCCTAACGCAGGAAACTCTGAGGACGCCGAGGGTCAGAGCACGCCCAGCGGAAGAGGCGAGATCGATGCAAGTTTCGCTATCCATGAACCAGACACGTGGATAACGCCATACCAACGCTATTTAGCGGATGGTGTGCTTCCAGTTGACTCAACTGAGGCCAGATAGATAAAGAAGAGCTCCAGCAAGTTTACCCTTATTGACGGCGAGCTGTACTAGTTTGGATTTACACACCCTTTCTTGTATGTGTACACGGAGAGAAGTGCACGAGGATTATGGCTGAGCTCCATGAGGGGATTTGCGGGAGCCACATTGGAGGTCGATCGCTGGCAACAAGGACTATCCGTGCAAGCTACTACTGGCCCACGATGAGGGAAGATTGCAAGAGATATGCCTAGCGTTGCAAGCAATGCCAGCAGCACGCCGACTGGCATAAGGCGCCCCTAGAAGAGTTAAAGTCAATCTACAGTCCTTGGCCGTTCCACACGTGGGGAATCGACATCCTGGGACCCTTCCCATTGGCAATCAGACAAATGAAGTATTTGGTTGTGGCGATCGAATACTTCACGAAATGGATTGAAGCAGAACCAATGGCCCAGATCACTGCACACAAAATCCAGAGTTTCGTATGGAAGAATATTGTGTGTCGTTTTGGCGTGCCCAAGCGTCTAGTATCAGACAATGGGACCCAATTCGCAAGCCACCTGTTGAAGAAACTTTGCGAGGACATCGGGACACAACAAGTGTTTGCATCTGTGGAACACCCGCAAACGAATGGGCAAGTGGAGTCCGCTAATCGGGTTCTGCTCAGAGGATTGAAGAGAAGGTTGGAAAAGGCCAAGGGGTCTTGGGCTGAGGAGGTTCCCCGCATAGTGTGGGCATACCATACTACTGAGCAATCGGGAACCCACGAAACCCCGTTTAGCTTGGTGTACGGGTGCGACGCGATGATCCCAGTTGAAATCCAAGAGAGCTTGCCGAGGTTTCTGAACTTCGTGTCAGAAGACTCGAATGAAGAGAGGAGGATGAACTTGGATCTGCTGGATGAGGTCAGGGAGGAAGCGCGGGTGAAGGCCGAAGCAGTAAAGAGAAGGGTCGAGCGCAAGTACAACTCCAAGATAAAGCCGAGGCAGTTCAGAGATGGCGATCTGGTGATGAGGAAGGCCCATCAATACGAGATGGAAAACAAATTGTCGCCCAAGTGGACAGGTCCGTTCAGAATAACCGAAGCACTCGGGAATGACGCCTACCGCTTGGAGACGCTGGAGGGAGGGGCGATCCCCGCACATGGAACGCCATCCACCTCAAGTTCTAATACAGCTAAGGCATTGTAAGTAGCAATAAACTCCAACAGTTTGAGATGTATCAGTTGAAACAATTTTTCAAGGGGGGCACTCTTTTCCCCGAGAAGGGTTTTTAATGAGGCCACCCAATAAAGAAAGTTTCGAAGTTTCTAGAAGTTTCCCAGTTATTAAATTGCATGTTGTTCGTTTTTTAAGTTTGCGGGGAAAGATAAAAAATAGTAAACCCAAAATCGCATGCATCCAGTACAAAATTTTCGAAACGTGAAGTCTTTAAAATCCTCATCGCCACCCAGTGACCGGAGGTACAAGTTTAAGTTTTAAGTCCTCTTCGCCACATGGCGATCGGAGGTACAGGAACAAAGTTTTTAAGCCCTCACCGCCACCTGGCGATCGGAGGCACAAGTAGATTTAAATTTTTTCTGACCGCCGCTAGGCGAGAAAGAGATTTAAAAAGACCTCCTCGCCTTGAGCGAGCGCAGGCGAGAAAGAGATTTAAAAAGACCTCATCGCCTCGAGCGAGCGCATGCGAGAAAGAGATTTAAAAGACCTCCTCGCCTCGAGTGAGCGTAGGCGAGAAAAGACTAAAGTCCTACTCGCCATGAGCGAGCACAGGCAAGAATAGATTGCAAGACCTCTTCGCGTGAGCAAGTTGAGGCAAGTTGAAAGCCCTTAGTGCATCTGGGGAGGAGGAGATGTAGCCCTGGGCAAGTTGAGGCATCAGGAAAAGTCCTTCTCACCCTCGAGTGAGTTCAGGCAAGATGAAACTGAAAAGTCAGGGGTGTTAACGATCTCAAGAATGGGAAAGGAGGGTTGGAGAAGAACTCTTTCCCCTTGAGTGAGACACTAATATTGACCTAGTAAGACCAGTTAAGTTAGAAGTTAAAGGGTGGTGGGAGAGGTTCGCAGAGGGCACCCCACCACCCAGATGATTGTTCTGAAACCCAGGGAGGTAGAGAAGGATCCAAAAGGCGGCCTCTATCCCTAGATGAGGGAACAATGGATCAAGTTATGCAAAGAAGAAAGGTAAAATCGGCAGAACCCTATCGGGGAGGTTGAGACAGTGAAAGGGGTTGTACGGCGAGTGCAGATCAGAAAGAGTCCAGGCGATGACAGAAGTAGGGGGCACGTTCACTGGCAGATAGGTAAATGTATTTTAATAGTTGTGTCAAACTGTTGCCTAGTAAGTGATTTTATGTTAAGGTTTGTTGCTTAAGTTAAAGTTTTATTAATGCCTGGCCGAAGAGTTGATAGTTGCTCAAATTTACTTTGAGTTATAGGTTGCTAAGTTTGTTATAAGGTTAACAATTTGCCGAGTTAGCAAAGTGAAGGGTTAAGTTTAAAGTGTATTGCTAAGTTAATGCAGTTGAGTAAGTTTCATCGGTTATGTTAGTTAACCCCACAAAAAGAGGCAAAGGCATACAAGGTGATAGAAAGACGATATTCAGGGAATGAGAATTATGTAAGCAGTGTCAATTCAAGTCTATACACAGATAGTTATTACAACAAAAGATAAATAACAGTTTTTGAAGAGAGGTGATGGGAAAGGCAGTTAATCTTCAGAAGGTACAATTTCCCATCTACCACTTCATTGCAGATCGACAACATAGAAGATCGAGCTCAGGGTATTGGCATGCCATTTGCTCCAGAGCAGCTTCGAACCCAGAGGTGAGGAGTTGAGCAGCACTCTGCTCAAGCTCATGCATTTGCTTCTTCAGCTCTTCCTTTTCCTCATGAGTTGAGCGAGTTCTTCAGTAGCTCTTTTGCTCTCGTCCCGAGTTTGGGCCAGCTCTGCAGCAATCTTTTTAGTTTCCTTACGAGCTTCGGCGAGCTCAGTAAGAGCCTTATCCCTGTCCTTCTCGACCTTCCCTAGGAGAATCTCCCTATCTGCTGATCTCTTCTCGATTTTCTCCACCCTGGAAGCTTCAGCCTTTTTTGCAGCCTCCAAATCTGCCACCTTGGCCTGTATGGAACTAGCTTGCTCTCCAAGTCAATTTTCTCTTGGAGTTGGAGGTGCAGTTTTTGGCGCAGATGGAGGCTTCCTTGCGCGTGTTCCTTAGCTTGACGTCCAATGCATCCTCCAGCCTTGAGTGTTCCATTTCAGTCATCAGCAGGTTGCAAGTGAGCTTCTCCGCCTCAGCCCTAATCATGAGATTTGACTCCTTTAGCTCGGAGTTCTCCTCTTGAAGCTTCTTAAGTGAATCCTTTAAGCTCTTGATACAAGCGAAGGGAGATCTTCCGCATGGTCTTTAGTTGAGCTGTGAAGGGGTCCCAAGGTCTCTTCAAAGGGATCTGGGAGGTTTGAGGCTGGTGTTGGAGGCACTGGTGGAGTTTGATATTCGTTTTCACCACCACCCTCTTGAGCTTGAACAGCAAGGGGGGCTTCCAGGCGTGGTGGTGAGGCTGGAACTTCCGCTATGGGCGTTGGAGAAACTTGAGCACCCTCATCTACTCCTAATGCAGCCCCAGCGATGGATGTGGTGGAAGGGGACCCTCTCCAACAGATACAAACGGTTGTAGAGGCGCTCGGAGGGTCCTCTGCGTAATTAGGGCTGCCACTCTCAATCACTATGGGCGCGGCGGCCGGTGGTGCTGTTTGGGACTGGTTCTAACAGGGCTGGAGGCGGATGGCGGTGTTGGTGTTGGAAGTGTAGGTGGTGTGAGGTAGCTACCCTTTTCCTCTTGGTAATAAGACCATCCTCGGTGGCTTCGTCGTCATCTTCTTCCTCTGACACCACTTGAGGAGTCTTCCTCTTTGGCCTTCTCAGCGCCAGTTTTTTCCTTTCCGGGGCGGGTAGTACCCGGAAGAAGTTGGACCTCGGGGAGAGATCACAACTGAGTTGGGCACAACGAGTTTGTGGGATCGGGCGATCGCCCTCAATTCCGCCAGCTTTCCTTTTCCCAACATTGTGTCTGCACAAGGGTAAAAAATAGTAGTACCAAAGCAGAAGCAGAACATGTAGTACATACATACAGAGATAACATAAGTAAGTAGCACCATGGATGAATGGTCAAGGCCAATACAGATAATGGTGTGCCAAAGATAGAATGCTAAGGTCAGTTTTACGCAAGCGAGAGTGTTGGTGTTGGGAAAGGGGCTAACCTATGTACATTTCGAGCCGGTAGCCCAAGTGCGCGCAAAGGATTTGGAACGCCCTCACGAATGCCCAGCTGTTGGGATGGAGCTGGGCAGGGGGCGATGTTGAGCTCGGTCAACAGCTCCCTCTCGAAGCGAGTGAAAGGAAACCTAAGTTTCACTTTCTTGAACAGTGTGGCGTAGATGAGCAGAACAACTCGTCGTTGCTCCTCTTATCGTCCACACAGATTGGTTCTCCATGGAGGCAAGGCAGCACTGTCACTTTGCTATCGTGCTCCTTGTGAAACGAAAGGTCAGATTGATCCCCTTTCCTCAGTCGATGCACCCCACCTTAGTATTTATCGACGAAGTTTCCTTTAGTAGAATCAGGGAGGCCCAGGGGTAGAGCTCTTTGTAGTCTTGTGAAGGAAGGGAGACTCCCTCGGCCTGTGGTGGAGCTGCTTTTGGTAGATTGGGCATGGGATGAGGCAGGCCTCTCAGCTGTGAGGAAGGAGCACCAGAGGCTCGTGGGGGTTGCGTGTTGGTGGAGGGTTCGTCCCAGTGGTAACCCTACGAGTATTGGGAGGAGGGTTTCGCGATGAGGAGGAGGGTTAGCGGTGGACTTTGTCTGAGCCATCGCAGGAACTGCAAAGGAAAGAAAGGGGAGGAAATGAGGATAGCAAAAAGAATGACTCGATCGAAGACGAAGAAGACAGAACGAACGAGTGAGAGTTCGCTGGGGAGGACGCTATCAAGAACGAAACTCTAAGTTACGAGAAAAAGAGAAACAACCCACAACGTACGCTCCAGACAGTTAATGGATGATGCAAATCGATTAAAATGCAACAAATATAAGTAGAAGGAGTAAAAGAGTTACCTTTTGATGATCGGATGAGTGTTGAAGGAAGTTGAAGATTGAGGGGGACGTAGGTTTCGTAGTGAGCAGAGAGAGCGTTCAGAATGCTTGAAGATGAAGAAAGATAATGAAACAGTGAATAGCGCGAAGGGTTTAGGGGTTTCGAACATTGTAGCAAGCGCAAACGACAGTGAACAATGGCCGTCGATGGGTCCACGTGTCGAACGATCGAAGGAGTTAGTGAAATGTCAAGTCAGTGAACAGTTTTAGCGCCAACGCACAAAGCCACGTAAGCCGCCGGATTTAAACCTCTTTAGTCTCCTCGCTGAACAAGTCGCAGCTCGAGACTGGGGGCTTGTGTACCAACCAGGTCATCGGGTGTGATGACGTGTCTTGCGCGTGCCAGGGTGGGGCGTGCTCAGTGGAACACGTAAGCTAGAAGAGATGAATGGTTCAGAAGTGAGCATAGTCGCCGAACGCTGAATTGGCGTTCTCCGATCTCTAGTGTGCGCAACTGGCGCTCACCAGAGTTACGTCACAGTCGTCGTCTGGGAATGCTAGGAGATTGGGTGTTTTGCACACCGCCACAAGAAGCACATCGCCGGATCCCCCAGTAAACTTAGTTAAAGCTGTTGGAGACTCAGAAGAGTAATTTCAAGCGCATAAGCTCAGTGAGATGATTGTTGCGCCAGCATGGGGCATGAAGGTCGAGTGGGTTGGGGGGAACACCTTGCTCATCAATGACAGGATTCCCAGGGTGGACATTCGTTGGTGGCAAGGTTTCCCCAGCTAGAACATGCACGACACAGCAACAAGAAAGGTGCCGCTTGCGACGAGCGATATCACAGAGATGATGCACTTTGTTGCATCCGATACTCGCCTTGTCAGGTGATGTTTCGCAGCGCATTGTGCGCTAGCTTGCTCCTTGAGTAGAGGACTTAGTTGTGCGGCTGGTTACAACACAGAAATAACGTTCAAGTTGCCCCAATCCAGATGACGACACGTGTAGGGTTGGATGTCACCAGTTACTCCAACCTAGATGATGACACGTGTAGGGTTGGGTGCAATAGAGAAATGATGCTCAAGTTGTCCTAGCTCAGATGACGACACGTGTAGGGTTGGGCGCTACCTGCTATCCCAGCCCAGATGGCGACACGTGCAGGGCTGGATGCGAGCCGCGCGTCCAAAAGCATAACGGCCTGAAGAGAGAAGAAACCTAGCTATAAAGGTAACCTTAACAGAATTTGCAGGGGTACGTTTTTTCATTACGGCTCATTTGCTAGGGTTGTGTGCCTTTAGTACGGTCCTACAGAGCATATTTTCTCTTAGTTTTTTGGGTGTTCTTGTCATTGACTTGAGCGTCGGAGCGCCACCGGCCGCAGAGGCGCCACTGTGTGTTTTTCAGGTTCTCAGATAGGCTATCTGCTGGGTGGACTTGGAGGGCACGTGGTGACAAGCTGGTGAGGAAGACTGTGACGAGGCAACGCTCTTGCACTAAGTCAACCGGCAGGATCATCTTTTATGGTCCCAAAACAAACAATCGGTTGTTTCCACGAATCAATCGGTTGTTTTGGTTTGACAGCAAGTCAACCATCAAAAACAGTTTTCAACCTTTCTAAAAACACCTAAGTATAAAACAATCGGTTGTTTCGACAAAACAACAGGTTGTTTTTCACTTAGTTTGAAAAACACTTTGCAATTAAAAGGTTTGAGAATGCTTATGCTTTGGATTCAATCAAGAGTGGATATATACAATTAATCTACCCCAGATCCTATCTAAAGACAGCTCAACAACAACAAGCACATCCAGCCTTTCATCAACCTTCAAAGGGTTTGGATTCTTCAAAAGCTTGAACACACTTGGTTCAACAATGGATACCTTATCAAGTGCAACACCTTCTAAACGTCATTCCCCACCAAAAGCATACTTCATTGATGAATTAAAAAGTTTAAAACAATATCTGCACAACAAGATGAGGAATTGAGACAAATGGAGACAAGGCTTCAAATATTAGAAGTAAAACACATGGAGAAAAGATTGTCAAAACTTGCCATGAAGCATGAAAGATCCATTCCTCACGGCCAACATCATCATGGGCATGTTTTAAGGAGTTCCAACAACTATGGGAGCTTTGACAAAAGGAAGAATGGAAAATACATAAACTTGAAGATAGGCGCTAACATGTGGCATTGCCTTATTCTCAAATTGTAATCTTCCTACTTTTAGTGGTGTTGATGATGGTTATGTGTATTTAGATTGGGAAGATAAGGTTGACCATATTTGTTTTATGTTATAAGGTCCAAGATGACCACAAACTTAGGATAGTTTCTTTACACTTTTTGTACTATGCCAAAGAATGGTGGCATCAAACTCTTAGATCGAAGAACATATGAGATGATATCATAGGAACCAAATGGGTGTACAGGAACAAGATGGATGAACATGGAGCTATCACCAGAAATAAAGCTAGGCTGGTTGCTAAAGGTTATAACCAAGAAGAGGGAATAGATTTTGGTGAAACCTATGCACCAGTGGCTCGTCTTGAAGCTGTCAGATTACTCTTAGCATTTTCCAGCATACAAGGATTCAGCTATTTCAAATGGATGTTAGAGTGCATTCTTGAATGGTTACATTAATGAAGAGGTGTTTGTATCTCAGCCTCCAGGGTTTGAAGACTACAAAACCCAGAACATGTGTACAAGATCAAGAAGGCTTTATATGGATTAAAACAGGCACCTAGACAATGGTATGAGAGGCTAAGTGAGTTTTTGCTCTCTCAAGGATATAACCGTGGCAATTCTGATAAAACTCTGTTCATAAAGAAGAAAAGAGAAGATATTATCCTTGTGCAAGTGTATGTGGATGATATCATCTTTGGATCCACAAATGAAAAATGTGTTGAAGCTTTTGTTGCTGCAATGAAGAGTGATTTGAGATGTCAATGTTAGGAGAAATGAATTTCTTCCTTGGACTACAAGTAAAACAACTCAAGGATGGAATCTTCATAAATCAAGCAAAGTACTGCAAGGAGTTGCTTAAGAAGTTTGATATGGATCAATGCAAAGCAATCAACACTCCTATTTCAACAAGCTGCCAGCTGGATCAAGATTGTGCAGGAAAATCAGTGGATCAATCAAAATACAGGGTTTAATTGGTTCCTTATTATACTTAACTGCTAGCAGGCCTGACATTATGTTTGTTGTATGTTTATGTGCTAGATATCAATCTGATCCAAAGGAATCACATTACAATGCAGCTAAGAGGATCCTGAAATACTTGCAAGGGACTAAGGATGTTGGACTATGGTATCGAACAATGTTTCCTTAGCTTGACTGGTTTTTCAGATTCTGACTTTGCAGGTTGCAAAGTTGATAAGAAGGCACAAGTGGGACTTGCACTACTGGGTAAGTCTAATCTCTTGGCATTGTAAGAAACCAAACCTGTTGCTCTCTCTACAGCAGAAGCAGAATACATAGCAGCTGGAAGTTGTTGTGCTCAAACATTATGGCTAAGGCAGCAACTAAGTGACTTTGGGTTTCTCTTAAACAAGATACCTATAATTGTGATAACACTATGCTATAAATCTGTTTAAGAATCCTATCATGCATTCAAGAACTAAACATATTGAATTAGACTCACTTCCTAAGAGAGCATATAGCTAATGGAACTTGTGATATTAAATTCATTGGCACTGAATTTCAATTGGCTATCTCTTTACTAAACCTCTTGCTAAGATAGGTTTTTACTTTCTTCTAATGAATTGGGTATCATTAGCTTAAATTGTCCCCTGCAGTAAACAATTTCAATCTGTTATTTTTATGCTTTAACGTGTTGTTTTTCTGTTACAGATTCTCAGACCTGACTAGGAAAGAAAATAACTTCTTTTCTCTCTCTTCTTGACCATTGACTGCTTTTATGGTTATTGACCATTGGTTTTATGACATTCATGTGTTGAAATCCTAACTGATTTGATATCTTGATTGTGCAACAGATTTGATTTGCTAAGCTGAAATATGTTTCCAATATATTCTTGCATCATTCAAAATCTGCACCTGTGGGTACCACACAAGAATAAATCTGTACTGTATCTGATTCTATTGATTCTGCTCTCAAAAACCCGTGATCTTTGAAATCTTCCTTGGGCCCTATATTAATCTGGTTTATCTCAAATTGCTTCTCACACTTTCACTTCTTGTTTACAAGTTGTCCATGTTTCACACTATTTCTTTAATTAGTTCTGATTTTGTTTCTATTAATCATATGAATTTTGATCCTACCGGTTGATTAGCGCAAGAGCGTTACTCATCCCGATGTTCCTCACCAGTTGACACCACGTGCCCTCTAAGTCCACTCCACAGATAGCCTCTCTGAGAACCTGAAAACACACAGTGGCGCTCTGCGGCCGGTGGCGCTCCGACGCTAACTCAGTGACAAGAACACCAAAACTAAGAGAGAATATGTCTGTAGGACCGTACTGTAGGCCCACAACCCTAGCAGTATCAGCCGTAATGAAAACGTACCTCTGCAGATTCTGTTAAGGTTACCTTTATAGCTAGGTTTCTTCTCTCTCCAGGCCGTATGCTTTTTGGACGCGTGGCTCGCATCAGCCTGCACGTGTCGCCATCTGGGCTGGGACAGCAGGTAGCGCCCAGCCCTACACGTGTCATCATCTAGGTTGGAGTAACTGGTGACATCCAACCCTACACGTGTCATCATCTGGACTGGGGCAACTCAAACGTCATTCTTTCTGTAGTAACCAACCGCACAGCTAAGTCCTCAACTCAAGGAGCAACCCAGCACGTAATGCGCTGTGAAACACCACCCGACAAGGCGAGTATCGGATGCAACAAAGTGCATCATCTCTGTGATATCGCTCATCGCGAATGGCACCCTCTTACTGCTACGCCATGCATTCTTAGCTGGGGAAACCTTGCCACCAACAAATGTCCACTCTGGAACCCTGTCGCGAGATGAGCAAGGCGTTCCCCCCAACCCACTCGACTTCATGCCCCATGCTGGTGCCACAATCGTCTTACTGAACTTACACGCTTTGAAAATTACCCTTCTGAGCCTTCACAGCTTTAACTAAGTTTGCTGGGAGATCCGACGATGTGTGCCTCCTTGTTGGCGGCGTGTAAACCACCCGATCTCCTAGCATTCCCGAGCGATCTCTGATTAACCGTTCTCCTAGCGCTCTCATACGGCGACTGCACGTAACTCTGGTGACTGCCGGTTACGCACACTAGAGATCGGAGAACGCCAATCCAGCGATCGGCGACTATGCCCACTTTTGAGCCATTCATCTTTTCTAGCCTACGCGTTCCATTGAGCACGCCCCACCCGAGCACGTGCAAGACACGTCATCACGCTGATGACCTGGTCGGTACAAATTTTATTGCTAATTTTTCTCTCTAGCTGGAACTGTCCATTTATGAATAGGTGCTGAGAGCAACTGACTTGAAATGGCATCCTCTTCACACCAAAAGAAGAAGTCCAAGGCATCCTGGGAAAATTGGTTTGCTGGAGATTCTGAAGCTATGACAAGGTTCATTCATGAGACAAGCAGGAAGCCAAACAATGTACTAAGGTGCTGGAATTCTCATGGCTGATAGAAGAAAATCTGACAGAAGCAAGAACTCTTCTCAAGCATCAAAAATTGAAAAGTTTTCTGGAGATGACTGAAATGTTTTCCAGACCTAGTGAAGGTGTTCTATAGCAATCTTGAACAAGATGGTAAGAATCTTGTGTCCTATGTTGAAAGGAGTAAAGCTGAAAATCACTAGGGAAATATGGAGCAGTGTTGGAGGAATCAAGTACTCAGGGCTGAAAGTGAGTAAAGGGAACACTGCTGGAATTTAAGGATTCAACAAGATGCAGTTTTACAGAAGTTGTGTGAGGAATCCTACTGAACCAGTGGCTAGGTTTAATGCAGTATGGCTATGGTGTGTTTCTTTTATCTTGTGCTCCCATTCTGTTTGATGAATCCAAGGGGAGAAGAATAGCTTGATACAGGTTCTGCAGTTGGGAATAATTCATATAAGTTGCTGATGTGAATTCAGATATTAAATCTTGCAGGGAGTACAACAAATACTTGAATCTGTTACATTATGTTTAACATCTAAAAGCTCTTGTGTCCTTTTCTGGTATCTAGTGTTATACAGGTCCTTGACCATGATCTTTCTTCAAAGCTATGTAGTGCAAAGGGGATTGTCTCCATCAAACAAGGGGAGATTGTTGAAGATGGATGAAGCTTCTTTTCTACCTAGTTTTAGTGTGTGTTTTGATGGTAGAAAATAGCTTGTTTGCTTTGAAGTTTAATGGATTTAGATGGTCTTGTATTTAGGCTTGTGTATGTGTAAGGTTGCCTTTTGCTACATGACCTATCCTAGATGCCTAATCAAGCTTAGATCAAGCACATGAAGTGGTTAAAAGTTTTTCAAAAGCTTTTTAGAGTTTTCTCAAAATCAAGATACTACACAAAAATAAATCTGTTTCTCTGTAAAAGATAGGTTTATTTTTGGTTTGCTTAAAGGCTTTTCGAAAGTTGGTTAGGGCCCAAAGGTACAACCCAGTCAGTTATTTCAGTTAGCTGAGGTGGCAGTTTTCCTAAAATAAATTTGTTTAGTTTTAAACTGATCTGTTGTTTTCATAACAACTTTTCAACTGTTTTTTGAAAGTAGTTAGAAACTGTTTTCTATATAAGTAGTTAGAATCTGTTTGTTTGAGCAATCACGTTTTGACAGAGATTAAACACTTTCTATGTGAGAAGAAGGATTGAAAGAGATTTTGAAAGGTTTTCCAAGGGATCTTCAAGTGTGCTTGTTCTAGGAAAACCTTGATCTTGGTGAATGTGCTGGTGCAATTCTGCAGCAAATTGAACTACTGGTTTTGAGTTCTTGCATCTTCTTTTCAGGTGTTATCTTTCCTTTATTCTTGTTTGTAAAGGTGTAAGTGTTAGTCACTCCTTGATAGGGTTTCTTGGAGTGCAAGTTATGCTGAAATAGGATTTTTCAGCATTGGTTGTATTGTTCTTGTAGTGTTCAAGAACTGTTGTGTTGTAAGTGATTGAAACTGTTTTTAGTGGATTCCACCTTGGAGTAAGGTGAAACTGGATGTAGCTCTGTATGAGTGAACCAGTATAAATGCTTGCTTGTACTTTTCTTCTCATCCCTACACTCGTTTCTGGTTTTTGCTTAATTCTGTCAAGAACGAAATCTGTTCATTTGAAATCAAATATGTTAATTCTGGGCTTAATAAAGGCTGTTCTTCTTGATCTGAAAAGTTCTCTAATCATAAACAAAGCTTATGAATGTAAGTTGGTAATTGATTTAAGGGCTAACAGTTTTCTTCATAAAACTCATGTTAAAGATTCATTGTCTTTGAAGCTTGGTGTTTAAACATATTTGATTGTCCTTTTGGTATAGTGTGTGTTCTTCAAAACTGTTAAAAGTGAACCATTCTGATTTAGCTATCTTTGACTATTTGATCTTAATCCCAATCTGGTGCAGTTCTGTTTGTGTTAGTTTGTTTTCAAGAATCAATCTATTCATTCTAAAATCAATCCGTTCTTTTACCTCTGATATACTGAAAACAGTTTGTGTTTGCAAAAATTTTATATGTTCAATTCACCCCTCCCCTTTTGAAGTTAGACACTAATAGACCCAACAAAGAAGAGTGTGAAGAAGAACGTGAAGAAAAAGTGAAGAAAAGTGTGAAGAAGTATGTGAAGAAGAGTGTTCCTGCCAGTTGACCGGGATCGTCGTTGCGCGTGGCCTGTCCTCGCGAGCTAGGCACCTTCGTTCTGC